>NW_007726332.1:328748-380545 GCF_000696425.1 Galeopterus variegatus | reverse complement strand
CTAGACACATACTTGATGATGCTGTATGTCTTCTGAATAGCAATATTTTCCCAGCAGGGTTAGCATAAAGGAATCATCTATAGCACAACTAGAATCAGTATGCTGTAGGATTTACAGAATATTTTCACATGCTTATTTTCGTCACTGGCAGATATTTGATAAATATGAAAATGAAACATTTTTGTATCATCACTGTACAAATTTGTGAGGAAATATAATTTGATGTCCAAAGATAACCCAATTGTACCAATTTTATTTTTTTATTTTTATTTTTTTCACAAACTTTTATTTTTTATTTATTTATTTATTTATTTTTTTGTCTTTTTGTCTTTTTTCCGTGTCCGGCAACGGATCGCAACCCTCAGTGTTGCCCCCGTACCGGACCGGGGACCGGCGACGGGATCGCAAGCCTCGGCGTTGCTCCCGCGCCTCGCTCAGCCAGTGAGCGGGAGCCGGTCTGTACGTGGGATCCGAACCCTCGGACGGGAGCGCTGCCGCGCTTCCCAAGCGGCGCACTATCCAGTGCGCCACCGGGCCGGCCCGTTGGGCCCAATTCTAAATGGGCAGAAGAGTGCCCTGTCCCAGGAAGGAATCGAGGTTGGTGTAAGCCAACCATAGTATATGTATTATCTTGGCTAGGTATTTGTTCTCCCAGCTACCCTTGGTAATAACAGCAGTTGACTTCAGTCTAGGAAAAAAACCTCTCTCTGATAAAAGCAGAGCGGCCCATGCAGCTCTTCAGCCTCTGTCCCTGCGCTTCTTACTTTGGATGCTGTCATGTGAAGGTATGATGTCTGGGGCTGCAGAAGATACCTTGAGACTCCAAGGGGAAGACATGCCCGATGTCACCAAGCAATGCATCCAATCCTAGCATTGTTACCACCAGACTTCTCATTATGTGAAATAAAAAGAAAAACGTGTGTACTAAGGAACTAAATCCATCCTTTCTGTTTATCACTGAAGCCATTGTCGCTCAGGTGTTCTGTTAACTGTAGCCAAAAGCATTCCTAATTGTATACCATTACAGGGCAGTCAGATTTGAATCCCAAGATCAAACCATGGCATCAAGTAAAGGGTCTTTGGTTGAGGCCAGAGCAATGCTTTGAGATGTTCCAAATCAAGGTGCCCTCCCTAGGTCCTCTCAGACCCCTCCTCTGAACTCTTGTCCCCAGGTCAGAACCAGTCCAGAATTTAGGAGCAGAATCACGGCCAAATTCACCAAGATAATGAGCCCCTGATATTTATTCTATTCTTAGACTTCTGTAACCTTCACTCTGCTGGAAAAGACTCATGTATGAAGACGTTTTCAATCATAGGACACACAATCCCCAAGGTGATCCTTCCCTAGGACAGCATGAAGGAAGGGGTGAGTTCATTAGTTTTAATTTTTTCCCAGAGGGTGTCAGAAGTTGCCAGTACTTTCCTATGGCCCTACCTTGGGAGCCCATGCCCCAAAAGTTCCTGATACTCGGCTTTTATTGTCTCAACTCTTGAAAAAAAAAAAAAAGAGGCTGTTGAGGCAGTGAACACAAGTCCTACTTACAGGAGTCTGAAAGCAGCAGAACAACTGAGTGAGGAAGGGGTGATTGCGGGCCAAAGACAGGATCCTCTTCTCGGTCATTGTGCATTCCACATCGTCGTCCTGCAGAATCACGTCCTTCTTCAGCACCTTCACGGCATAGAGGTCTCCTGTTTCTTTTATTCTTGCAAGCATCACCTATGGCAAAGCAGAGGGAGGGGGCATGAGGGTGTGGGCACAGAGAAAGAAACAGAATGGCACATGAGAAACATGAGCACGTGTATACACACACACACAACATACATGTGACATACTTACTTCAACCCAAACAGTTAAAGCCAGGACTCACCTTCCCAAAACTCCCCTTCCCCAATACTCGGATGAACTCAAAGTTGTTGATGCCAAGTCGGTTGGAAGAATTAACCCCAACCCCATTCCCTTCTTTGGTGCTCTCTTTTCCCTGTCGTCTTAAGGTCGACCTGGAAACGAGTTTCTGAAAAGACAAGGAGAAATACACTGAATCAGAAATCACGGCATGAGCATGAAGTGTCTGTGGGTGGAGACGACTACCAGCTGGGAGCAGTCTCAACCCGCATCACAACACGAGGGGAAAGATCAATTCAGCTTGACAGATGGTCGGGCTCTGCAACTCAAAACTAGCTCAGTATCAGCTTCTGGTAGATATAGTTTTTTTTTTATAGTTAACTGCTAACTGCTATGTGGGAAAAATCACCTAAAAATACATGTAAGTCATGGAGTTACACTTTGTGGAAACACAAATGCCTTAGTCTGGTTCCTCCAGTTTCTTTTGCTGTGGCTTTCCACAGGGCAGTCAGATTCCAAGAGCGCCACCTAGTGTCCACTTCTTACCAAGAGCAGTTTTCACGTTTGCTCAGAGACTCACATTTCAGCACCAGGATGCCAATGAATGGAGCAACGTTTTTTACACAATATTTTAAATTATATAAGAGAAATAAAATTTCAATGTAAAAACTGAAACAATGACCAAAATAATGAAGGATAAATTTAAAATACCTAAATTCTTACCAGCTACACCACCCCCATATATATATATTTAAACAATACACATACACACACGTTTTTATACTTGGTTAACCTTTTAAAATATAATCAAATTACTGTTTCATGAAACATTTTATTTAAAAATTTGTCATGTATATTTTCCATATCATTAAATATCTTTCAGGAACATGAATTTTAATGGCTTGTTCAATATTCCATTTTATGGATATATCGTAATGCTATTGGAAATACAGGTCACCTCCCATTTTCGCTATAACACCACTGTGAACATACTCACATGCAAATCTTCAAAATGATTAAGAGTCCAGGCTCTAAAGCAGGCTGTTTGGGTTCAAAAAGCAGCTCTACAACCTAACCTGTGACTTTGAGCAAGTTATCTACCCAGCCTCTCCCTGCCTCAGTTTCCTCTTCCGACAAAGGGGAGGTTATAGCATCTGCCACATGAATTATAATGAGTAAATGAACAAATGCATATAAAGCACTTAGACGGTGCCTGACACATTCAAGAAATTTAAGCTACGTTGTCCTTATCATCATCTATTTATCTATTTTCTTTTTCTTTTTTTTTTTTTTTTTGGCTGCTGGCCAGTTAGGTGATCCGAACCCTTGACCTTGGTGTTATCAGCACCATGCTCTCCCAGGTGAGCTAAGTGGCCAGCACTCATCATTTATTTTCTTAATATAGCTTCCTGGAAATAGAATTCCTTGACCCAAAGTGTTAACTTTGAAGACTTTTGGTACATAGCCAGTTTGCCCTCTACAAAGACTGACCAGTTTGCACTTCCACCGGCATAATGAGAATCCCAGTTTCACCACACTGAGCCGGAAGTAAGTGTGGCTGCCTCAGTCAGCTCTCCAGTCCCATCCCACTGTCTGTACCTTCACAGTGAAGAGGCTACCAAAAGGCAATGTAACTTGCAGATGTGCACCTTAGGTCATTTATAAGACAAGCTACCACTCAACAACAGATCAAAAGTCTTACATCCTGGAGCTTTTGACCTATTTAGCTTAAAAAAAAAATCTTATCTAGGGCAACTTCTAAGCAATGTTTGCAGTAAAACAACTGTGCCACAACCTGAAACTACAAGGATTTTGCTTACTTAACCCAATAAAGCAGTGACAGCAAGATATAAAATAGATCATTTTAAAAATCCAATGGTTTAATAGTTTCTCTTCTAGATCTCTCATCATAAATTTTTCAAAGACAGAAAAGCTGTACCAGCTTCAATTTCACTTCCTCCACTTAAATACTTCCTCTGTTCGGGCTGGAACTGGCTAGAACTCTAAGCCAATGTTTCTCAATCTTTTTTGTAACCCATTCCTCTCTCTTGATAGACTTAAAATTCTCTCTTTAAGTGCTGCACTGTCGAATAACAGGTAATTTGGTTTTCTCACTATGAAATATCATTATATAAAAATACTTGGTTCCAATGACAAGTGGCACTGCCCATTCCTAGAGATTGTGTCCACGTGACCTATGTTATTCCTACCATATTTTAGAAGCCCTAGTGCAGGCTGAAATCCTTAATCCCTGTCTTTAAAACAGTTGTCCCAAGCATTAGAAATTCCCCTCATCATATTAGCATCCTACCTGCCTATGCACAAGACAGACAGACTTGATGGACTTTGCCTGTGACTTCCTGAAACCAAGAAACACATTGTCAACACAAGTCCAGGAGTCTTTCAGTAAAAAGGAAATGAGGTAGTTAGTACTGACATTTTCTGGATTACCAAGACCTCAGAGTGGTTGCACTTCTCCTCCTAAGTACCCAGAGATTGTTTAACAGTTAAGTCTATCATTTTCCCAAACTGGACAGCAAGCTACACCTTTTAGGTCTCACGGCCATATCCATGGCTATTTGGCAACTCTCTGCAACCCTGGCCAGGAAGGCAGCGATAAGGCATGGGCCTGGGAAGCAGCCAAAGCTCTAATGGATAATGGCAGGTGGAGGTCACTCAGGGAGGCTGCATGACAAAACATGTCACAGCAACTGATACATCACCCACTCCTGAAAGCCCAGAGGAAGGAGCTCCAGTTTGTTGCTGACCATGAGAGATAAATTCACAATTCCTAAACAAAAACTACAGAACTGCTGGTTTCCAGGGATGTGGAGAACCTCAAAGAGCTTCAAGTTCAACCCCTTTAGAGAAGAGGAAGCTGAGGCTCACAGTTACTGGTCAACTGTCCTGCCAGGTCCCCTGGCCAGGAGCATAACCCAGACCTCTGGGTTCCAGACTTTTCACCAGACCACATTGACAGAAGGATGATTAAAAAGAAAAAAAAAAAAAAGGAAAAAAAATAATCCTTCTTCTACTTCTGCTATAGCTGCATACTTGTTATTTCTTGTCAAATAACTGTGCACAGAATCTTACTTGTGGAACAAAATTCTCTTAAAAGTTGCAATAAATCTGATGTTGTATTTGCTCAGATTTGGAACTTTGATGATGCCACATGCCCTCACTTGGGCTCACCACATCTGAACAACATCTAAATTACAATATATGTCAAAAAGCAGTCAGTCTCACCGAGGTTGGAGAAATATTTCCGGGTTGGAGACCCATTCCCGCCAGGGTCTTGGCTAGCTCGACTGCATTTACTCCACAGTTAGGGGCCACGTTCGCTTGACATCGAATGTGTACATTCATTTTACATACTGGAGGAAAGAGAAAAATATAATCCATATTCAGAAAGGAACCAAGTCAACATGGGCTGCAACTTTCATAGCCTGAAAAATCATGACAGCAAAATTATACAGGCTGAATAATGTCATCTTCTCATAAAATTAAACTCACACTAATAACAATTCCTGACATTTTATCTATTTGTTTTGTGCAGAAGCATAAAGCCTGCATACTAAAGAATAATAGGTTTCAAATACATTTTTTCTCACCATGACGTGATGAAACACATTCATCTAAATCACATGTAACAGTCACTGCTGACTTAACAGCATGATCCAAGATAAAGATTAAAACGTTCATCATAATGACAATTCACAGTCAATTAAATAACAAAGAATCATGTCAACTGCCTTTATTCTTTTCCTTCTATCTCTCAATAGTGAAATAAAAGGTAGCAGTCTAAATGCCATATATAGATCGCTGTTCAAACAGGGTGAAATGGTGTTTCTGAGAGAAAAACCTCTACAGAAAGCTTTCTTTCTGAGTATTGTTGTGGTTGAGGAGCTTTCACAGCACAGCGACAGGCATCCTGTGGGCCTGCGGTTCTTAGTGTTCACAGCCTGTGGTTCTAACTGCTTCATGGGTGGAAAAGGGCATGTTTTAAAACTTTTTGAAGGTTGGAGTAAATGGCAGTTAGAACAGGCAAGCACAGCAAGCTAAGCTCCTGGTGCACGGGAAGCTGATGGGGATGATGGAGGATCTGAGGTTTAATCAGCAGAAATAAATAAATCCTGATACAGTTTCCTGACAAGGTCCCTGCTGATGGGAGGTAGAACTGAAGCAGCAAGACACAAGTACCTATTTTACAGAGTCAGTCGACCTTTGCAAGCATGCACAGATCCAGGTTTTGCGGGGCCTGAATTTAGGTAATTTAGAAGGCCCTCTTTAAGAAAAAAAAATACCAATCAAGTACAGGTGCCCTTGCAATAGAGAAATTCTGAGGCTTAAGCTTCAGTAACTTGATGGGGAATTACCTCTCTCAGGAAGACAGGTACAGAGACACACAAGCCTGCAGTGGCCTTTCAAAACCACCACATGACAAGAAAAGCAAAAATTACAGGAGCCAGATCAGTGCAGGTCATCAGCGATAAGAACAAAGCAGATGAGCCCGTGCATGCCTCTGCACATGTGCAATAACCATACGGAAGCACAAAGTGACTTTCACACTAAAAACCACACCGGGTGAGACCATCAAGCTAAGATCAAGCAGTACCTTAACCAAAGCCCTAAAAATTATACGTGAGCTGGCTACTGTTTTAGTTGCATGCAAAAAGAATTATTAAGTGGTGGTCTACAGAGATAGAAGATTTTGCCCTTCTTAAAAACAAATGACTGGTCCCTTTTCATTGACAGTAGCAGCTTGGTAAGTCCGGGTAGTCAATGGAAGTTGTCCAGTTACATTCATGCCAATGCTACTGGCTCTATCACTCTCCTTGACCAACAACTCAGGATGTGTCTGATAGGTGTCAGATGCACCCCATGACAGACACATCATTACATCTCACTGGGAGATGAGGCAAGGCCAAAGGCTCCCCAACTCCTAACAGGACAGGGATCACCCCCTCAGAGCCGTTGCTAAGGCAAAAGCACCAAACTCTGGCTCTACTGGGCACAGTTAGAGATTCAAGCTCACAACCAAAGCTGAAGTGTTCTTCAGTCCACTTACTCCTCCAGGCTCTATCAGAAGACCCAGGGCAGCTCTCATTAGGCTCTGACAACTCAATCCTGCTTATTTCTGGTGAGGTCATCAGACCTCCTCTACCATTAACCTTCTCTTTTAGTTGTCTCACCTTCTCACCTCCTATCATCTTCCATTTCTGACCAATATCCCATTTTTCCTTCTTTCAAATACCTATTAAAATACACAATGTCTAGTCTGTACTCAGCAATAAACAGATGAGAGCTAGCTAGCTAGTTAGCTAGATCAGCGAATTTAACATTTGCCTTAATGTTCTATGGTTAGGAAATTTGGGGACCAGATGTAGTCCTCTTTACATGACTGACAAGAGACATAAAAATATAAAAATTCTATGATGTTAATTTACAACTTATCTAAACCCATCAGTCATAGGCCTATAGAATTCCAAAAGCTTGTGGCATGGTGTTGCCACGGAGAAGGGGATACCCAGCACCTCGACATCTCACTTTTACACTGAAGTCCTTGTCGCATTATCCCCCAGAGCAGGGAGCCACAGTGATCACAGAATGTTGGCACTTTGTAGTTGTGGACACTGAACTTGTGTGGGATATTGATTCCGAACCTCTGTTCAGCGATCTGTAAAAAAGAAACAAGAGGACAAGAGCTAAAATCTCATACCAACATCTTTTGTAAAAACTGTAATAGGAGCCCATCAAATGCAATGTGTTACTATGACACCTGAGCTGGGTATATTATTTTACTGTACTCAGCCCCAATTAATTACTCAGGTTTTACTAACAAGACTAAGTACACCTTCTAATGAACAAGATGAGATAGAAATGTGGGGTATGTATTAGATCATTCACCATTTTGGGAAATCAATAGAAATTAAGATTTTCATTTCATCTTATATATGTCATTTCATCTTATATAGTCTCTCCCTGCCAATCCCCCTCATGCATGTCTATTTCCGAAAATCTTTTTATATCAGAATTAAATTGGGTTTTTATATACTACATACACTTGCTATCATCACAAGTTCTTCTAGAAATTGTGTTGCAGAGGGGAGAAAAAAAGAAGACAGCACTAGGAGGACATGGAACCACAGAAGAAATTCATTCCAAAGTGACATTAAAGTGATCTTATTCAGCCCTTCCTGCCATTGCCTGGTATTTGCCGTCTGACAATCTGAGAGCTAAGGTCCTGGTTTAACCTCACATACTGTTTCCAGCACGTAATTATGCTCGGCATATGCTCTCCAGTCTATATCACCATTTGAAACAATAACAGATCCATACATGACAAGGAGTGAGGCAATTACTGCTCCTCTTGAAACTTCTCTGGCTTCTTTCTCTTAAAAGCTGTGGTTTATACCTCTATGTATACACTTTAGCAATACTGCATGTGTACTGGAAAGAACCACTGAATTTCAGAGTCAGACCTTCCAGTGCATCTGTAAATCCACTGGCTAATTGTCAGCAATACTCTGCTTTCTACCTCCAGAATTTAAATATGCAGTTTGAATGGCAAGAATGAAGTTCAAGCTTTTATGTACAGATATACATCCTCCTTGAAATTTCTTAAGAGGCTGGAGGAGGCCCATAACCTCTTTACTTAGGGAGCACAATTTACAGTTAACAATAAACTCATCACATCGATTCTATCTTGTTTAATCCTCACAAAGACTGCATGAGGGAAGTATTGATCCTGTTTTAAAACTGAGGTAAAGAGAGGTTATGGGCCTTTCTGAGCTCCCAGAGGCTGGATCTGGCACTCAAATCCAAGCTCAAGGTTCCTTTTACTCCCTCCATCTTAGTAGAACTGATCCATGTAGCTTATACCCAGCCAACCTCTAATACAGTCCTCACAAACAGAGGTCATGCTACGTAAGTACATAAATACAAATGCTGTATTACAAAACAGGAGAGAAATTTCCATTCTAATACCACCATCTGCTTCTAGGAGTGTGGGAGGGATGTAGGGGAGAGGAGGCAGAAAGAGAAGAAGGGAGGCAGAGAGCGAGAGCACAAATGGGTGCACGTGCACACACACACTCTTAATTAGCAAACTGCTATCCTCTTACCTTTGAATCCACTTTGTTAATATTGTTTTGGCAAGTACAGGCTGTTACAATTAGATGATGACAGCGTTTATGGACAACACAGGTGCACACTAGGAAATTAAACCCAACAATTATACATTTATCAGAGGCTCACAGCCCAGCCAGTCACGGCACCATCAACAGGGGCTGCACTGTGCCTATGTGACTTGATATGGACGATGGCCCACACGACATCAGCCAGTGCTCCCATCCCTCCTATTTCCTTTGTCACCATCCTAACAGTTTGCTCATGCTCAAACTACCCGTCATCAAGTCCTGAGCTTATTTCTACCCTCCTGACTGTATTCCTTCCTGCGCCCCCCACCAGAGGACTCTTTCCATAGTGTGATTCTGGTCACCTCTGCACCATGGTTGAAAACCTTCAGTGGTGTCATACTGTAGAGTTCAAGTTTCCTGGCCACGTTTCAGGCCCTCCAGAGACTACTTGTCACCTTTCTTCTACGGGCTCTATTTGTTTCAATAAAAACTAAACTAGTTGCTCTTCCTGGAACAAGGCTTTGTTCTCCCCCTACACACCGTCGATGCCCTTCCCTACCCCTAGGATTTCCTCTTTGCCTACTGACTAACTAAATCTTAAGTTTATGACAAGACACAACTCAAAAAAGTCTCACTCTTCTAGACTGAAACCATCTCTCCCCACTCTGATCTCCCACACTCTTAGCCTGCCTGCTTATTTCAAACCTTCCACACATGGCCTCATAATGCCTTTAGAACTCCCAGCACGATGTCTTGAGCAGAGGAGACGTTCCATAAACATTTGCTGAATGGCTTAATCAATTGCTTGAATTTTTAGAACTTTATGAATAACATATTTTCCATTTTCATCTAGGTAACTGATAACAGCAGATAAGCTTGTCATTAAAAGATAAACACATGCAATGAAACCGTATGAAAATATATATCATTTTAAGGTGTTTCAACACATGTGGAGGTTTTTAGGATTGAGTACATGAAGATGGGTGACATGTCAGCAAACAGCACTATACCTAAAAGAAATCTAGCTTTCAACAGATTGAATTCTCAGGAGAATCAAAATGAAAGTGCCCAGATGGTCTTCTCATATGAGGGGCTGTCAATACCACAGACAGACCTTAGTTTTTGAGGCATTTGGTTTTTTCCCAGTTAACTTGACCAAAGGTTTATCAATTTTATTGATCTTTTCAAAGAGTCAGCTTTTGGTTTCACGAATTTTATGTATTGTTTTCCTGTTTTCAATTTCACTGATTTCTGCTCTAATTTTATGATTTATTTTCTTTTGCTCACTTTAAACTTAAATTTCTCCTCTTTCTCTAGATTCCTAAAGCGGAAATTTAGATAACTGATTTTAAATCTTTCTTCTTTTCTAAAATATGAATTTAATGCTATAAATTTCCATTTGAGCCCTACTTTTGTTGCATCCTACTTATTTGATAAATTATATTTTCATTTGCATTTGGTTCAAATTATTTCTCTTGAGTCTTCTTTGACCCATGTGTTACTTAGTATGTGTTTAATCACGAAAAATTTGAGAGTTTTCCAGCTATCTTTCTGTTATTGATTTCTAGGTTAATTCCATTGTGGTCTAAGAAGATACTTTTTATGGTTTCTATTCTTTTAAATTTGTTAAGGTCTGTTTTATGCCCAGAATGTGGTCTATGTTGATAAATGTTCCTCGTGAGCTTGGAAAAAATGTGTAATCTACTGCTGTTGTACAAAGTATCCTATAATTGTCTATTTGATCTAGTTGTGATAGTGCTACTTAGGTCAACTATATCCCTACTGATTTTCTGCCTGCTGGATCTATCAATTATAACTATGATAGCAGTCCCCAACTATAATAGCAGATTTGTCTATTTTTCCTTGTAGTTCTATCAGTTTGTCTCACGTAGTTCGATGCCTGTTGTTAGGTACATACATGTTAAGAATTGTTATGTCTTCTTGGAGAAATGACCCCTTTATTATTGCCCCTCTTTATCCCTGATAATTTTTTTTTTTTCCTTTTTTTGTCTTTTTTCGTGTCCGGCAACGGATCGCAACCCTCGGTGTCGCGCCCATACCGGACCGGGACCGGCAACGGGATCGCAACCCTCGGTGTTGTGCCCGCACCTCACTCAGCCAGTGAGCGGGAACCGGTCTGTATGTGGGATCCGAACCCTCGGCGGGAGCGCCGCCGTGCTCCCAAGCGGCGCACTGTAGCAGTGCGCCACCGGGCCGGCCCCCTGATAATTTTTGTTGTTGTTGTTCCGAAGTCTGCTTTGTCTGAAATACATACTCCAGTTTGCTACTGGTCAGTGTTAGCATGGTATCTCTCTCTCCAACCAGGCATTTGGTTTTATATCCCTCAGCAAGATGTCAACAAAATAGTGTCATCAGGTCTCTTAATAGTCTTTTCTGCTCTTTAAACAGCAGGTGACGCACTGAAAATCAGGCCCTCAAATATTCTGGCACTTCAGGCCAAAGAGGAAAATAAATAGAATAATAACAGAGGTACATCATAAATCACATATTTTGAACTCAAAACTGTAATCTTGCCTATCCAGAGTTTCTTAACTCATCTTAGTATACATAAGATGGACTGGAGTGGACTACAGGGCATATCCCTGTGCTGGGGAGGTGCAGCCCAAAGAGTGACATCAATTCTGGCTTGTGAACTATCTTCTCATCTGGGGCTGAGATTAATAGCAGATAAGTCGATTACTGCCATCATAATGATTATATATTCATTTTTTCCTAACTCTTAGAACTCAATGGAATTGTTCATACATATTAAAGCCAAAATCAGATCCAAGAGTATGTCTTATTCAGTTCTTCTGCAGGAAATAATGTTTTATCTCACCTCCTCCAGAAGAGAAGGTAGGATTTCCTTATTTACACGTAGGCTACCACTGTAGGATCTGTAGTGTTATTTTTTCAATCATCTACAGAGTGAAAATCAAGATGGGTAGTATATGCATAAACTATGTGATGATGCTTAAGCCAAGGTAGGTGAGGCCCAAATAAGAGGCAAGTTCAATCTGGCCTGGCTAAACCACCTGAGTACAGAGTCTTCTTTCATTCCATTTTATTTCATTCTGATTCTGTAAGAACATTAGTAATTTGGTTTTGCTTTCAAATTGTGAAAATCAAAAAATTTAATGTGTAATAACTTACAAGACCATTAACAGCTTAACTTTGAATATTTCTCACTTTTTTTCTTTTGAAATCAGGAGGAAAAAAAAAAAAAAAAACTTGGACAATAGCTTCTATTCCGTAAGCAGGTAAAGAGAAAACAGCATTGTGCTACTTCTTAGCCCTATTGACAAAGGGATTGTAAAAAACAAAAATTTATCTGGAAGATTTAAAGGTGTGCTCACAAAATGGCACTACCTTTTAGCACTTGTTGTAACTCATGTTATGGCACAAACAAAACTTTAAACAATAAAACTTTATTAGGTATCCTGGCTTTAGAAATAAAAACATCCCCTCTATGCTAAAATATAGGTAAGATCTAAGAAAAACTAAAGAGTTGTAGCTATGTGTGTGTCTCCTTTGATCTACAGAGTTATTTTTGACAATATTAATGAGATATATCCTGTTTTCTCTCGCTACAATCATTTTTTTTAACATAGGAACAAGATTAAACATGGTTTTAAAAATGTTTTCTTACCTTGACATTGATAACCTTGTTTCCCAAATACTCCCCTGTTGAAGACAACAGAGAAAAAAATATCATCAGTCAAATATTTCATTCCTTAAGAAAAACACATTTCACTCTCTGGTTCTTTATGAAAAACACAATTTCAGGGAAGAAGCAAAGACGATGTGCTTTTTGATCCCTTGTTTGTTATCATGAGACAGAAAGAAAATCACCTGTGGATTAATGATATAAATGAGAAGGTACTGACGATTCCCATCCCACCTACCTCTGTGGCAACCTCAGTCCTCAATGACAATAAACCCTCATCTGTACAAGTGATTGAGCCTCAGCCTGAAGTTACTCCACCACCGTTATCTCCTCACCTACACAGAAAGCTGCACGGAGGCTGAAGTGAAGAGATATGGACACACATATGGAAGTGCACAGGTGAGTTCTCTGCAGCTGTCTGACCCACAGCCCTTCCCTCTTCTGTGCCCACATCCCCCGGAGTCCACAGGGGGCAGAAGACCAGCCACAGTATGCCCCCCATGCCCACAGCTTCCATCTCTGTCTCTCCATAATATAGTTTATGGCTGATGGCATGTCAATCTCAGTCTCATGGACAAAGACCACACTTCACTAAGTTTGTAGGATGCGCCAGGCACAGCGCCAAGGAGTAGATGGAGGTCACACATGTCACAGGATGGTTGAGAGCACACACTCTGAAGCCAGATGGCCTGAGGGTGTGAGTTAGGGCAAGCCGTTAACTTCTTTGAGGCAGTTTCCTCATCTATAAAAGGGAATAATGATAAAAGTACCTACTTCATAGGCCTGTCATGAAGATATGAAGAGGTGACATAAATCTTAGAATAGTGCCTGTCACTTTGAGTGCTATATAAAAGCTTCTAATTTAAAAAAAAAGTCTCTATTTTGCAAACGAGGAGACACACTGTTGGGTTATATAACGTGACTAAGTTCACACGTCCAGTTGGTGGTGAGACTGAATGCCAGTGTCCAGTCTCTTATCTACCTATGTGTAATACCTACGCCAGTATTTTAAGTGAAAGAGAAAATGCGTGTGAGTGTGTGAGTATGTGTGTGTGTGAGTGTGTGTGTGTGTGTGTGACAGGGTTAAAAGATGGTTGGGTGGGAGTTAATGTTTCCTTGGTGGAAAAAATTTCAGTAAACTATAAGTTTCCATTACGACGGACATCATCTGAAGTCATCACCACGAATGCCTACAGGGGCCAGGCAGCTCACACGAGGGTGGGAAGCAGAGTGGTGTGACATGAAGTCAGCAGCAGCGGGCTGTCACCGTTTAGGTCAGCAAACCGCAGAGAGGGGTGGGGCTGTGGCCAATGAGTGAGCGCAGATTGCTGCAAAGAGGGAGCATGGGCTTGAAGATATCAGAACTGCTTATTTTTTCAATAAAAAAATGTAATAAGATTTTTTTCATAAAAACTACATTACAACACATTTGTAGGCCTCATATCAACAGCCATTTTAAGGCCTCAAGATTCTCGTCTTGATTAAAAATGACAGAAACACTAACTCTGGGTTCTGACTGCAAAGTGGTATAAAATCCAAAGTAATCACAGAAGGCAAAATCCAAAGTAATAGGTCAATATTCAGAAATTACTCTGAACCAAGTGCTTCTGACATCTTTAAACAAAATGATTAAAGTTTGCAACAAAAACATAGATCTCCTTTCATGCTACTAAACTGTTTCTCCTCCTGAGATGGGTGTGTATGTCTATGCATGCATGTGTGTGTGAGGGGGTATTTCTTCTTTCTCTTTCCAAATAAATATGCTCAACCTTATTTCTAATTGAAGATAACTACTGTTTTGCCACTGAGACTTAAGCTTCTGTTGTATGTACACTAAAATATTGCCTCAAATCTCTAGAATTTCTCAACTTTTAATGATCTTAATTCCTCACTGCCAGGGATTAGATTATAGTATATGATCATTGAAGGCTATTTCCTTCTGCTACATACTGTGACACCGAAGACTACTATATGCTTAGTTTTCTGGCAACAACTTATCTCCATGATTCATGCCTTCTTTTTTTTTTTTTCCTTTTTGTCTTTTTTCATGACCGGTAATGGGATCGCAACCCATGGTGTTGCGCCCGTACCACGACCGGCAACGGGATCGCAACCCTCGGTGTCGCGTCTGCACTGTGCTCAACCAGTGAGCGGACCAGTCTCTATATGGGATCCGAACCCTCGGCGGGAGCACCGCCGTGCTCCCAAGCGCCGCACTCCACCGAGTGCGCCACCGGGCCGGCCCCGATTCATGCCTTCTTAAAGCAATACTCTTGATTCTTTTTTCTTCCTCAGGGACTGATTATGTAATTTATTGATTATCCAATTTATTTATGATGGATTCGTTTCTCTCTCGTCTATGCTTTTTGAACAGTTCGTTATTTATTAACATCTTAACCAAAAGGATTAGAAAAAGATACAATATCTAAAACCTGGATCTGTAAATTATTTAGATTTTTTTTTTCCAATGGGAATTCAAATTACTGGGCCAACATATTAAAATAAGAGGCAAAAGTCAGATCCTAAAGTAATTCTTAATAATCATGCTTTCTCCTGAAATCACACATAACCAGAGGAAGCCCCAGTTGAAGAGAAGCTCTTAGGAGGAGAGAAGCCAGGGAACCTCTTACCAGATAAACTCCCTGCAGTGAGAGCAGTAGGTCGGCTGCCGCAGGTATGTGGCCATAAACTTGTGTCCATTAATCTGATGGACTCGCCTGCGCATAGCCCTTTGGCGCTTCCTGGTAAAATGTTTGAAGATTCGGTCTCTCTGGAGAGTAGCTGTATATTAAAAGGAAGGAAAAAAGAATAACACGTAATGAATCCAGCCATACCTAATATATGAGAAAGTCTGATAGTCCAAATATTCCCTGAATTATTTTTTCTTTCTTCAAGATCCAAAACACCCCAGAAAAGCATCATGTTTTCCTAATAACATTATTAGGACTCTTACTTTTTAAGGTTAGACCTATGTAAACCCCAGAGATGCCCATTGCCTGGTTATAATTGGCTACCTTGGGCCAATCTCCCCAGCACAGACCATGGGTTTCCCAGGGTTCCGACACTCCAGTATATAACATCAGCACCATCTCCAACCCCCTGTCTAGAAGTCTGGGACCTCGATCCATCTCTCGGCTGTAACTGCTGGCTGATGAAATAGGGTTTCTCATTAGTCTCCTTGAATTATGGTGTCCTCACAAACTGAACTGCCCACAGTACAGACTGTGAGAGCCCTGCGCAAAAGCAGCCAGTATAGAACCACCTCTGTTAATCTGGAATAGGTAGAAATTAACCTGGCAAGGTACAAAGTTCCTTTTCTAGCCTCACGTTTTTAAAACAGTGGCTCCTAATCTGAGAACTTTGAAAACTGTACCTTCTAAAGACAGTAAGTTATGTCTTCCAAATAATTATACTAGAATTATTCCAATGTATGCAGAGACTCATGATTAATAAAATAATTCTTGCTTCCTCAAAAATGCTTTTATATTAATCACTGATGCAAAGGGAATTTAAGGAATCATGCAACAATAATTTTAAAAGCCTGGAAGAAATAGAAGATTTCAAAGATAACCTCAAATTCATGTTAAGGAGAAAAATTATCAAAAAATATGAAAACATAGAAAAATATTATATTAGTAGGATGGGATAAGTATTAGAAAACTCTAAAGCCATAAAAGATTCCCAGATTTGCAACTTAAAATTTTTAAAGTTCTATTTGGCAAAAGGCACAAAACAGAAAGTTGAGAGAAACAAACTAGGGGAAAAAGGATTTGAAACACATGACAATGGATTACTATTTATAATATGTAGAAATCAATAAGAAAAAAGGATGAACAATCCATTCAAAATGGGGCAGACGATGTTAACTGAAAATTCATAAACTTATAAATGCAAACAGCTAATAAACATGTGAAGATGTTCAATGTTATCCAAGATCACTATGTAAAAACCAGGTAAACCACATTTTACTTCGGAAATTGGCAAATATGAAGGATCTTCATAAATTTTGTGGGAATATTAGTATTTTTTAATTCTATTTTTCCATGAACTTTTGAAGTACCCTCATACTTAAAAAGATTGATAAAGTGCCCATTTGACAAGGGTGAGGTGAAATAGGCACCTGCAATTAAGAGTAGAAATTGGACTCCATTCCCAGCCCCACCACACTGCTAAGCCTCAGTGTTCTCATCTATAAACCTGGTGTCACCTTCCTCTTTGGGTTTTCCGAGTACTGAATGAGGGTTGCACATTCAAAGTTCTTAGCACAAATCTAGGCGCATTGTAGCAATTCAAAAATATGTAGCTATTTCAAGACCAATTTTTCAGAAACGAATTTGACAATACCTATCAAAGTTTCAAGTGTGATTTCCTTTTATTCAGGAATTAAATTTGTAGAATTTTTTTGTATTAATGCAGAATAGCACAGACACATTTGGCTAAGACTCCAATGCCCTCAGAGGCTCTAGCACAGTTAAAATTGTACCTGCTTTGGTTTTTCTTTTGGAGTGTGTGTAATCTTTGGCAAGCAGCCTAATTACTTTCATTTTCAGGTTTTCCATCTGTCTCAAGAAGATAAAATAAACCCCTGTGGGAATAGTGTCATAATGAATATTCCTGACAGGTTCTTATGATTTTAGATAAGGGTCACATAAAAACATCGGTTACTATACTATACTACTCTCTCCCACGATACTTCTAGAAGTCATTTAGTAACCACAAAGTGAACAGATTTTGAATGTTCCCTTGTTGGCAAAGGATAAAATTAAGCTAATGGTATCACCGTATATTTAGCCTATGTTATCACCAGCCTGAGATCCAGCTCAATACTGGCCAGAGCAAAATCTGTATTGAGTTACTAAACACTTATCATACCTAGATGCAAATTAAATTCTCCCTCGGGGTCCAATTACCAAGAACTTACTTATTTAATCTCTTAATACTACAAAGATTGGTCAAAAGTTCAGCTCACTTGCATTTTTAATATTTAATGAATTGAATCTTGTTTTTCTTTCCTCAACAGCTATTGCCATAGCAGTAACATGACCTATGAATTTTCCAGTTGATTCCCTAGACCAGGACTTAACGAAGAGACTGCTTGTAGCTGTCCACTGCACTAGTCATATCTTGCAGCCTTCACTCCTGCCTTTGGCCCTCTGGATTGCCCTTTGCTTTTTTTTTTTTTTTTTTTCCCCCCCAGCTAGTTAACTTAGATTTATCCTATCTGCCTAAGAGCCAAAATGGCCTCCACCAAATCCTGAAGCCACGTGAAATGCTCCTCCCCTCTGTTCCCACAGCAGCTTGGGGGTGCACCTCAATCTTTTCTCTTACCCCGTGACCCTGAGGGCCTTGTCTCTTTCACCCTGTCCCAGGTGGCTCCCCACACATCTCACAGGTGGTCCTGGGCCCTAACTAATATTCTTTTGCATGTGTGCCTCTTTTTGTTTAAAAAGTGAATGCACACACTCATGCACACCCTCGCACACACCTGGGAATTTGCAAGACATCTGGGCACGTAAGAAAAATGGGGCTCCCATGCTTTCCCACAGCTTTCACTGTCACCATTCTCTTGATTGATGCCATCAATAGGAAGAAAGAGCACTCTGACCACACTCTGTTCACCTGGCGACAGACTTGAACTCCACTTCATAATCAGGGTGAAGAGGGAGCTTCCTCATTGTTTGCACCGGCCTCCTGTTTACTTAGGACTGAGTTAAAAGGACTAAAAAAGACTATTTAATCCTGTTCTGCCATAAACCAACCAGGGCTTTGAGAAATCTCTCAGATCACATATTAGTTGGACACGTCAGGAAACATGCTTTGCAGCCAAAACTTGCATCACAACTTCTGTTGGCTCTGTTGGTGCCCAATGCCTCCTAGTAAATAGGAAGCTGGCTCTGTGCCCAGCATGGAAATTCACATTCCAATCTGCAGAGGTGGACAGGCCTGGAGCCCTGATCTGTCTCACCAGGAGCTGGTTTTGAAAAGCCATCCCATTAGTTGCAGAGTAATTATGTCAAATATAATGAAGATGAACTATCCTGAACTAAAATTCTATTTCATAAAAACTGACTGTCATCCCACACACCCATTTGGAGAACTTTAGAATGCACAAATGACTAGGAGTCACCAAACAACTCCAAGGTAAGTTTTCACTTGCAAAAAGTTGTGCTGGACTGAAATTGGTGCTGGTCACACGAGGCTTGGTGGAGGAGGAATATGTCTCTGAAATCACTGTAAAACTGTTTTAACTTTATCTCAAAAATAGTAAATATTTCACCCTTTTTAGTCATTTGCTCTACCTACCTGAATTTAACGTTTTACATTCCAGCAGCAGAAATATGTATTTGAAAGTACTTCTGAAACATTCTGATGTGGGGTAAAAGCATGTATCATAGTTCCCAATTTTCCAATATGTGTAAGAAAATTAAATGAGAGAGAAAAAAACTTATGACATGGTACTTTTTAATTTCCAGACTAGTGACCTAAAACGTATAAAAGAAATAATTTTGATTGCATGTAAAATACGATTTAACTCTGTTGAGCTGAATTTGCCTAACGGCAAAGGCGCTTCAGCTTCCTAAAATCTGCAGCTTGTCTGTGAGGGGCTGTGCTGAGGAGGCTGAACAGCCTCTCCACATGATGGGCGTGACAGTGTAGTGGCTGAGGGTGTGGGATCTGGAGCCTGGGTGAGAATAATGCTTCTCCCGCACATAAGCTTCCTTGGGCAAGTTGTTAACCTCCTAAGGCCTCAGTTTCCTCATCTATAGAACACGAAGAGTGTTCCTCATAGGGCCATTCTGAGCACATGATGAGTTAATAAGTGTAACATAATTAGAAAGGTACCTGGCAGGTAGTAACTGTTACCTATTATACTTTTTCTTAAAACACTTACTTCACAATATCACAGAGTTCTAGGAAGAGAAAGAAGTTTTAATTCAATTGCCTAATTTTCTAGAAGAGGAATGAATACCTAGGAAATCAATACTTAGAATAAAAGTTAAACAACACATCCAAGATTCACCTAGCTAGGTAGTGCCAGAACTAACACCAAATCTCCACTCTTGATTTTGTCCCAGGGCTCTATGGGTAACACGACACTATGCTGTGTCCTTTATTAATACTGGGTATCGTGGTATTCCTGGAAAGTAATACATTTTCTGGTGAGGAAACAGAAACTAACAGGAAGGTTAAGTGAGGTCAAGCAGTCAGTGATAGAAGTAAGGATGCCAGACTCTGTTTACTATTGTTGAACTACTAACACTATCGAATGAATTTTTTTCTTCTTCCTGAGATATTTATTTTATCATTTGTGCACATGGGAAGGAACAACTGTGAGAAAAACCTCAGAGTTAACCAAAAATTATTTGTGAAGAAAGAACAAGAAAGTATTGTGCTGTTTATGTCTCCAACATATGTCCCTGAAAGGTAATGGGATAAGGCGGCAAGGGAATTTCACTTAACATTGTCAAACACACTGAATAAGCAACCATCTGATCACAGAACTGTATGTGTAAAGAATGGTGCATAAAACTGCAAACGTAGATGATCCCTGTCTGAGACAATAACTTAAACAGAGAAAGATTAGGACATGTATTGAGCAAATACATAACTTAAATGAGCCTTTACAGTAAGTATATACCACCAGTGGGTGAGAGCATTTAGTGGGTATATTGAGTAGAGAAAATCATAGCAATTGTGTATCTAGTCCTCTGATTAATTCAGGAAGACTTCATAAAGGGGCCGAGATTAGCAGCTGCTTAGAAAAAAGGAAGGAGAACTTGGTGAATCGGGATAGGAAAAAGGTTCTGGGAATTTGTGCCACTTCCAGTAACATAGGCTGCAACAAATGGTATTGGTATTTAAAAAGGGCAGCAAAAGCCCCCCAAATGGCACTGAGTTGTATTGAATCTTCTGTGTTTTTTGAAAAGAGCTTCACTATATGACTCATAGTTTTCCCCAAATTCAGAGAGAGTGATTAGACTCAATATGTTATGAGCCCTGACTCTACAGGAACTATACATGGGGCAGGCATCTGGCTCCCTCTGAGAAAGCTCAGCCTACACAAAAACCTTCCACCCTGAAAACTAATGAAATGGCTCTCATCAGCAAAAGGAGGAAAGGAAAATAATTTGTTACTAGAGTGACTCTCCTAAGTAGGAATCATGGCTCATAGCACCCATGAAAGTTGCACCCATTCTCACCCATCACTCCAGCCTCCTCTGTCAGCAGAAAGGTGATCAGAACAGAACTCCTGGATGTGTCCATCTAAAACAGCATGAAAATTCCATCAAGAGCCATGGGACAAACTCTCACCCCACATTTGTGAGAAAAGGTCCCTGAACCTCCATCTTCCTCTCATCACCTTCTGACATTCCTCACCTCTGGGACCTGTACAGACTCTCCCCTTCTCAGTCCTTGAAGAAAGGGGCCTGGGCTCCAGCAACCGCATCTGGTTCCTCTCACTCTACAATTCTCTTTCTTACTCTCCTTCACTGGCTCTTCCCTTCCACCCAATCCTTAAACATGTATGTGCCAAGGTTCTTTGCTTGCCATCTTTCTGGTCTTTCTGGATGTTCACTCATCTCTCAGAGACCTCATACTTTCTTTCGACTTCTAACAATTGCCTGAATACCTAGGACTCCCAGATATACAGCTGTAGCTCTGGGTTCTAGCTGATAAACTTATTTTTAAGTGGCTTCTCAACATCTCTCCAAGATATCCCCAAATCACCTAAAACTTGACATTTGTTGGCTGACCCCTCTTCTCCACTTTTTCAACCCACTCTTCCTCCTAGATAATAGTTCCACTATCCTTGGAGTCATCCAGACAAAAAACCTAGAGATGTCTTCAGATCCTTCTTCTCTCACTGTTTGCTTATCCTTGCTTTCTTCTATTCACACCTGTCCTCATTTGTTCCCCTAGGAGCAGAGTTTAAGACAAGGACTTGCAAGTACATGGTTTATTTGGGAAGTAATCCCTGGAAGCACCATTGGATTGCAGAAGTGAGACAGGGAAGGGAAGGGAAGGAAGTGAACACAAAAGTGTACTATTTGAACAGGTTTCCAGTGTGGGCAACTGAGGCTCAATCCCACCTGAGAGTGTTCGATCAGCTCCTTGAGGCTCAATCTCAAAGAGTTGGTAGAACACCCTCAAGGGGGCTAGAAAAACAGGGTATTTATCCTCTAGCTCCCATTCATCGTCAGCTGATGGCTGCATCAGGGGAAGGAGGGCATTAATTTCCCAGAATTTCCAGTCTTATTCTGTGGGCTGAGAGGAAATATGGACAGGGCACCCATAGCATCTGCTATAGTAATGTAATACTATATCATAAAGTAATGGTATAGTAATGTAATACTTGTCCTGGTCCTGATTTCTTATTTTACTGCCATATTTTTGTAAGTATCCTTAAGTTCTCTGTGGAATGAGGTAAAGTATGAGTAGAAAATTTTACAATAATAATCCGAAACTATTATTGTGCCTACATTTTCTGCACATATTACTTAATAAGAGAAATTCCCTCCTGTCCCCTATTATCAACTCCAAGAATCCTACAGTTCTCTTCTGCAAAACGTGTTACAAATTCCTACTCTGTTGCTGTGATTCTACAAATATTTCATTTTCCCCCGTGGACTTCATCCATGACTAGACTCCAGCTCTTACTTCTTCATTCTCCATTTTCTTAAAAATGAAAATGAAACATTCCTCAGTGGAGCATCACCAGTGGGGTTCAGGATGATGAGGAAAAGTGTTACTGTTCCATCAAATTTGGATTGGAGCATTTGGAGGTATGTCCCCATCATTTCTCTCACTGTCATCCTATCTGAAAAATATCTCAAAATGGCATTATCCTCAGCTCCAAGCTTAAGTTGGATTATATATCTTAGTTTTACATGATTAAAAATGTAAGCACTTTCCAGTTATCTAGAAATTTTCCTTTTATCCTTCATTACTAAATTTAACTGGGCATGGGCCGGCCCAGTGGCGCACTGCTACAGTGCGCTGCTTGGGAAGCGCGGCGGCGCTCCCACCGAGGGTTCGGATCCCACATACAGACCGGCTGCTCACTGGCTGAGCAAGGTGCGGGAGCAACACCGAGGGTTGCGATCCCGTTGCCGGTCCTGGTCCGGTACGGGCGCGACAATTAGGGTTGCGATCCGTTGCCGGTCACGAAAAAAAAAAAGGAAAAATAAATAAATAAATAAATAAATTTAACTGGGCATAAAATGTCCCACTCATGCGCTCCTGTCCTCCTGATAACCTTTTAAGTGTAATGTAAGGAGACAATGCAGCTACAATGTGGTTTCAGCAGTCAGAGCAGAGGCAACATGTAAGATCTCTCTTTTTTGTTCTTTTGTTGTTGTCCTTGTTTATAAAGATAATATGTGAACCCTCTAGAAAACACAAATAAAACAGAAAGCTATAAAGAAAACTTTCTGTTTAAAAATCACCTTAAACTTTGCTATGCAAATAATCACTGAATATCTTGGTGAACATGTAAAATGTATACACTACATAGACACAGTCTTAATTAATGGTTTCATACCTTATGTGCTGCTTTGCCAACTACTTTTCATCCGAAACATCTTTCCATATATCTTTTAAAGTTATGTTTCTGTTCTTATAGCAATTAATACTAAAGCCACCATTTAATTATATCTTATAAAATGAGTATACATCACAACTTAAAAGTAACAGCAGGAGCAGATCATCCCTATGGAAATAGAGCTTCCCTGTTTGAAATCTATGTACTTTTCTCATTCACTTGAAGCTAAGGGACTGTTCTCTCCACCCCCACCTCAGCCTCCAAGCCCTACGTTGGTCTTCCTTCCTCACTAAAAAGATTCTTATACAAACAACCTGTCCAACCAAAATCTTTTCCAGATAAACATGTGTTTCCTGCTGAGAACTAAAACAATCCTGCCCCTTAGTTTAGCTTATTCCATTTCCCTTTCAATTTTTTTTTTTTCCCTTTTCCACTAGTAGATTTCTAAGATCCCTTCTAAACTCTCAAGTTCTGATTTTATGATTTTAGGACAACCTTACAGGATATCAGCCATAAGAAGTATGATGCCTAATCATTTCCTTCTCCAACTACATGGAATGAGAGCAATGCTACCTCCCTCGTGTTGCAGATTCAACACAATTTTTAAAACTATTGCATGTTGCTCATTGTAAACAGATGGATTCAAAACCTAACACTGAAGGCAGAACACCACTATCATATACCCAAATTTCCTGCAACAGCAATATGAGGGCTGTGAACCTCAGCTATTTTTTTTTTTATCATTTTTTTTTTTTAAGAAAAGGGCAAGGAGACCTTTGTTTTAATCAAATGACATTTACATCACATGATCACTCCCTGTTAGAAGCTAACAACTTAGAGAAATATATCTTGGCTGCCACATTGGGTTTTTTGTTGTTTTTGACAATTGCATTATGCCTTAATCAGGAACAAAATAAAATTTAAAAGAGATGAAGAAAAAAAAAAGTTTAAACAGTGTAAACAAAGGTTTGGTAGCGACAGGGATTGAAAGCTCTAATGAAAGTAGATGTTGGCATTCCAACAAATTCCCTCCTCTAAGATTCAGTGTTGTTATCCCTCTGCCACCAGAAAGAGAACATTTCACTAGTCCAGGACAAATGGATTCTCTTTTATTAAAATCCATTCACAGCATTTTTTCTCTATTACCATAATAACCCAGTCTGTGTCCTTGAGTAAGTTTATATTTTTCTAGGAAAAGTGGAGATGTAGATAAGAATATTCCAAATAGCTGGATAAGAAGTGAAAAATGCCTCATCTCCTGGAGATTTTGGCACCAGCTCAAAACACCCTATGAACAAAAACCTAGATATTTTAGGTTTATTTCAGAGGTTTATCATTATCTCATAAACACATAGTCTAAATCCACATTCGTTCAACAAACTGTGAGGGTTCCCACTGAAAAATGAAGAGCAACAGACCTTTCAACCCTAAGTTGTTAATGAATTCACAAATCACTTCCAGGGCAATGAGGTATCCTGCCCCATCTTGGGTACTAAGTAGCAGACCATCTTTTGCTGGGACCTTGGTCCCAACATAGACTCTAAGGACACCTAGCCACTTCCATCCCTCTCCATTATATGCTTTTCAACGGACAGGTTTCAAACATTTACTGAGTTCTGGACACTGTGGTGGTAAGTAGGGGTCTAACGGTGAACAAGATATAGTAATGCCTTCAACAACTGAAAGCCTAATGCTGGAGACAGAGTGTGCAGGGCTATCACTCTGCACAGTAAAAATTTCCATGGGAGTGTGATATGGGAGAAGCCTTGGCCAGACATGGGGGAACCAGAGGGTGGCTTCTCTGAAGGACAATAAAGCTACAGACAAGTGAAGGCTTCAGAACAAGTGAAAGGAAGTGGAGCAGAAAATGGGGAAGAGTGCTGCAAGAAGAGTGAATCGTATGTACCGACGCCCAGGGTTAAGAGAAAATAAGGTTCAAGGAATCCCTGATCTTCACCTTCTGACGTAGTCACTTTAACACCTAGTAGCTCCATTGTCATCATCTAATACTTACCAAGTGTCTGATAGTTACTAGGGCTAAGAATATCAAGTGGTAGGGGAAGAACACTCCAAGAAGGTTCTCAAATCAGTATGCTGTGGTGCAGGAGGAAACTACTAGACCTTTCCCCCTTACTTGTTCCTCATCTTCCTCATTTTACTCTTGTGGCTATTTTATAGGGTTTATAACATACACAATACAACAGATACAAAACTTATAAGGAAATGTACATATATTGGGGGCACATGCTCAAGAGCAGTTCACTCATGGCTACATGATCAAAAAGGCTGGAGACCACTGATCCAGATGCACGACATTCTAGTTGGAGAAACAAGTTGTGAAGAGATAAAAAGCACCAAGTACCCAAAGCTAAGTGTCATCTGCAGGTGTCAGAGGAGTAAGGGGCAGGAAAAGATTCCCAAGGGCTGTGGTGGTCAGGAAAGGCTCCACGATGGAAGAGTAGAACTTAGGCCATGGTTAGCAGAGAAGTTTGTACCTGGGAAGAATGACATCAGCCCAGGTATATATCGGTGTTGGAGAACAACTAGAAAACCCACTTCTCTAATACAAAGGGTTCTCATCAGGTAATATTGGAGATCCTGGCATGCAGATGAGTAGGGGCAAGATAGAGGGCATCTTCAGTACCAGGCTAACAAATCGTACTTTACGTTGTGGTAAGGCTGTGTATTCCTTCTGTGCCAAGTGGCAGGCTTTCTCTGGGAATAGAAAAAGCTGAGCTAAATGGTCCAGTAAGTTCCTTGTAACTCCTAAGAGTCTATATTACCAGTAAAACCATTTTCAAGAATGAAGGCAAAATAAAGATATTTCAGAAAACTGAGATAGTTCACCTCCAAATACCTTTACTAAATAAACTTAAAGAATGTACAAGTACTTCAAGAAGGAGGAAAATGATCCTCAAAGGAAGGTGTGAGCCACCCAAGAAAATGGTGAGTTAAAAAATTTATGAACACACAGGTAAATATGAAGGTACTTCAAAAAGTTCATGGAAAAATAAAATTGAAAGATAATATGAATCGTTCCATAAACTTTTTGAAGTACCCTTCTATAAACAAACAATGAAGAAATAAGTCAGTAATAATGTCTAGTTATTGGGGATTCAAAAGAAAAATTTTTTTAAATCTAAAATACCAAACAATTGCATATAAGCCAGGAGGAAGATGACCAGAGCCAAAGCATTCTAATATCCTTATATTGCTCAACAGCAGGGTAAAGTGGTGGCTAACTTTAGACTTCAGTAGATAGATTCATTAAAATCCCAAGTACAACCACTTAAAAAACAAAAAAGGTTTTATCTTCCAAACCAGGAGAGGTTAGAAAAATAGAATTGGTAGAAATGATGGTGGGGGAAATCTCAATCATCTTTCCAAAAAGAAAATCTAACTACTTGCTGTTTATAAAACACGCTCTTAAAACATAGGTAGAAAAAAAGTAGAAAAAAGCAAAAGAATGGAAGAAGATGCAAGGCAAAAACTAACCAAAAGAAATGCAGTGTAGCCACATTAATATCAGACAAAACACACTGAAAGAGACATAGTATTACTGGAAATAAAAAGAAGTGACCATACAATGATGGAGATTTGTTTCACCAGCACAACAGGACAGTATTATATTTGTATACATCTAATAGCATCGCTTTAAAATAAACTAATAAACAGCATTGACTCATTATGTAGATGCTGTTTACAGAGCTGAGTGGTATGATAGGATTACACACCCTCTCTAGGTCCACTCTGGACCATTCTAAGGAAAATATCCAAACATCTAGCTCAAATACAGTACGTTCTCTATTCTTTTATTCCACCCGTTGTTCAAAATCATATCCTGGTTGGCATGTGCTTTCCATTCATGGATATATACTTTCATTTCTCTTGGGCAAAAACCTAAGAGAAGAATTTCTGTGAGAAGCTGTCAGACCATTTTTCAAAGTGGTTGAACCACTTTGCATCCCCATCAGTAATATGAACAGTTCTAGTGCTCTACAGTCTCACCATTTAGTCTTGTTGGTTTTTTCCATTTTAGCTATTCTACTGGTATCTCACTGTGGTTTTAATCTGCACTGCCCTGATGCTCACTTTTTAAAAAAAATTGGGTTGTTTGCTTTTCATTTAAACCATGACTTTCTTATATAGCTATTTATGTGGGTGCGAGGGGTGGGGAGTTAGCAACTGTTTTTCCTGTTGAGAAAAGAAATATATGCCTGTACTGTTGATTCCATGGTATTAACCTGAGAACTCTGCCCAAGATTGTGTCCAGACTGAAGGTAAAAAGGGTGTCAGAAAGGTTAGGTACTTTTCATACATACATATTAGGGGGCAGGGGGAGGACAAAACCTATACAGTTGACCCTTGAACAACATAGGGGTTAGAGGCACCTGTACCTGGGTTTTAAAATCCCAAGTATATGGTATTCTGGCCACCAGACAGAGAAAATCACACTTCTGCCAACATTTTATACCATCTCTAGCTGAATAAGATAATCCAATTACATTCTAATATTTTAACATTTTAATAAAATAATTCAAATTACATTGATTCTACTTCCTCTCTATATTTCCTAGCATGCACACAGATTTTTTTATTTTCCTGGCCTCTTTAGGAGTCTTGTTATCCTCACTGTCAAGTTCTTTATTGACTGAAACAGTTTTGATTTTACAAACTGTAACTGTAACTAGTCAACTATGGTACAGTCCATGGGACACACATTCTAGGATTCCCTGAGGCTCTGAAAGCATTAACAATGGGTGTGACTGCTCACCTTCTTTATTTGGAAGTAGCGTACTTAGCATACGGCTCTGATTTAAAAAAAAAAAAATTCCTCAAATCCATCTTTGATCACAAAGATCAAAAACAGTGGATGAGCGCATGCCCTCTAACTGTAAAGCCTTTACAAACGTTCACCATTTGCCCTTGAAAAGTAGAGGGTTAACTCCGTTCTACAAGTTTTTATTTGAGCTGTTGCCCAAAGCTTACAAATTGGTTTCTTAACATGAACAAAGTAATCCTGATGAAAGAGGCCTAAAAATCTCTGTGCTCTTTCTGGCCTTCAGTTCTTTTTTCTCAGTTTCATGTTTGTATTAAATAAGAGGGTAGGAGCCAGTTTCACTTGATTTGTAAGGAATGAAGCTTTTCGTGTTTCCTTCTATTCTCCAGATCAACTGGAAACTCATGTAAAACTGTAGAAGTCTCTAAAAAATTAGGCGATAATTCCCTCTTGCTTTAATTTTGTTTGCTTTAAGAAATTATTTTTAACCTTTGGGTTTGAACACAGAACACAGGATAATGGTGGGGTGTGAACTATGGCATTCAGAATTCCCTAAACCATCTAAGCAAAAAAGGAAAAAACTGTAATTACTGAAACTTTGCACTACCTCCTCTTCCAAAAAGGGCATCTTAAAGAGACAATTAGAGAAAAAGCTAGCTAGAAAAAAAAGGTTTTTAAAAAAAACTTCTGTAAGCATTGATTGAATCTCAGAATCAAATTGGTGGGGAACATTTTCTATGATTGATAGACAAAGAAATGACTCATTTTCCCAAAATAAGAGCTCCTCCTAAAGCATTTTTTTTCCTACCAAAGTATTTTGGCCTACAACAAACAGTCCCAGGTTCAAATCAAAGTAAGAATCAGGTTCAGCTATTCTCAGCATCTGATACAGACTGGTAATAAGGTAGAAACTTGAAAAGGAAAGACTTCGCTGCTTCCCCCATTACAAACTGTTTCTCGTGCACTTTGGTGAACTGCATTCCTGAAACAATAACTCATAAGAGATGAAAGGGTTGAATTTCCTCAGACAAAACTTTCCATATTTTCTTGTAGTCATATTAGAAAATTCCCCTGTAAACACAAGGACAGGGTACTTAGCTTCACACTACAACTGTAGGTAAAAGATGCTGAAGAGAAGCTATTTTACAATAAGTTATAGCCTTCCACTTAAAACTATATCAATAACAGAAAACTTTCTTCTTCCAGTATTTGTGGCAAACTCTAAACAATACAGGAGTCTTCACATGAGATCTGTTGGACTTCCTGGGGGCAAAATTCCCATCCGAGACTAAAAAGAAATTATGCTGGATCAAAGGGTTATTAAAAAGAAGTGACACCTCTGATGAAAACATTCTTGCTGAGGCTGTTTGCCCAGACTTGTGAAAAAGGGAAGAATCTTGCTTCAGCAAGGACAGTGTCAGTAAACAGAAAGCTTTATTTTAGATCATGTGTCTGGTGGCTTGAGCACTGTGTTTTGGGTTAAGAACTAATGAAATCATGATCCTGATTTTTGTTTTGTTTTTTGTTTTGTTTTCATTGAAGGTGCTGGCAAACGTGTTGCACAACAGGGAATGTGACAGCTTGGTGGCGTGTACAGGCCACGTGCACACGGAACAGGCAGGGACCTGTAAACATTCCTCTGTATGAAAAAGCCGAGTGATAATGTCCCAGGTAGCATCTCAGGCTGCTTTTCATTGACCTGGAAATCAAGTGTGGTCAGGGTCCTCCAGAGAGAGGAGCATATAGCTATTACCTTATATTTAAAAATTCATGACCTAGATTGATAATGTGAATGGATTTAGGGTTGAAGACAAGAGACTTTTAAAGTGCTGAATGTGCCACCCATCCCCAACTGTATTAGATCCCAACCTTTTGTCTTAGGCCCTCCCAAACCTGCACCAGCATCCCCTTCAAGATGTCAACCATCACCCCCCTACACAAACCTGTGTTCCAGCCAAAGTGATGTCCTCACCACTCATGTCCCTGTCTCCTGCTCATGTCACTCCTCTCACCTGGAATGACTTCTCACCTTCACAAAGTCAAACCTCATAATAGTGCTTCCTCATCCAAAGGTAGCTGCAGACCACTCCAGCTCCTGGTGCGCTCTCCATCGCTGCTTCCCCAGTCACTGCACAGGGCTAGTGACCTTCTGTGCACCTTACTCCAGGTAACCTTTGTAATCTTGCCCAATCATTCAACTGCCTTTTACCTCAAGTAGACCAAAAGCTTCTTGGAGGTCAGAAGTAGATTTTACAGTTTTGTATCCTCCCAGGATCTGTCATAATGAGTGTCTAACACCTATTAGTGAGTGGTATCCTTGCAGCTTATACTGATGTGTCATTGAAAACTATAAAATGCAACTTAAAGCTTTCTTGTTCCCATTCCCAGGTCTCTAGGATGCTGTGGTTCAGTGGGACTGCCTGCTTCTCAAAGGCCATCTCTACATGGCAACTGGTACAGTAATGTTGTGAAAGGGCCTGGCCTTGGCATCACCTGTGAGCTTTAATTTAGGCTACGACACACCCTCACATAAAAATCTGGGCAACTTCATTCATTCATTTAATCAAACATTTGTTGCATAGCAAATTTTTACCAGGCACTCTGTTAAGAAATATGCATATAAGCATGAATAAGAGAAAGTGTGAGTGTCCACGTGTGTACGCACACATGTGTATACACACATATGTAAAACTCAGACCCTTAATAAGCTTACAATCTATGCAATGCACTCCCTGCCAAGCTCTTACTTAAAAACCACTGAATGGCTGCCTTCAGGCCTCTGGGCAAAGTCCTTAATACTGCACACATGTGTACCCACCACCAAAACCTTGGTACCCACCCATCGCTACCTGGCCTGGGGTCCACACCTGCCCTAATCTCAGCCTCCCTCTCCTCTCCTAATTATCCCACCTCACCTCCCATAGAAATGACTTACTTTGGTGTGGAGAAGCCTCCCTAATCCCTTCAAGTCAGGGCTTGACTGCCCTTCTCATAGCTCCCCCAGCACTGAGACCACAGCCCTTATCATATAGCATCACAACTGCCTGCTCAGACTGAGAGCTCAGGGTGGGAAGATGTATCCCCAGTGCCTAGCATGTAAGCAGCAGTGAATGAGTGAATGGATGGGTTCATGCTTGCATGAATTAGGAAACAGAAGCATAAATGAGCTAGAACTAGGCTCAATATGAAGGATTGGTAGGAGGTAACATTTAAAAAGAAGATCAACTCCAGATTAGGATGGGAAGGAGGAGTGTGGGCCTTCACGTGTCATAGGAAGACACGGAGGATTCCTACAGGGCAGCTATATTATCAGATTCCCTAAATTCTCCCAAGATAAGGCCAAGAGAAAGCCTGTCACAAGGCTGATTTGTGACAATTAAGAGGGCAGATACGTGTAAGAACAAGTTACGTATAAATGTAGAAATATTTTCTGCAACTCCTAGCTTTTAAACCAGTTCAATCTTATACCAGGTGACTTCAAAAAGTTCATGGAAAAATTCTTTCAATTTTATTTTTCCAAGAACTTTTGGAAGTACCTTCGTAGTGTTGTTTTCATATTATCCCTCTCAATATTACCTAAAGCTGGCTGCATGTTTTGATGATAAAACGTGATAGAAGTGCAGCACTCAGGAAATGCAGTCACTTATTAGGGAACCATTGGGAACAGAAGCACCTTGGGAACTCCACTCCTCTTTCAAAACAAACCTATTATATGCCTGAGTCATTCATAAAACTGTCCACTAGATAATGTCTACTATAAACTAATATTACCAGTAGGAACCTTTGTTGAGCTTCTGTTTTCAGTTCAGTGATTTGTGTACTTATTGATAGCAATAGTCCACACCAGAGATTTAAGTAAATCAAACTGATTCCAAATCTTCAGCAAGGTTTTGTTTTATTCTTACAGCAATCTTCCCCATCATGGGCCAGGGGGGCTGGGGGGTTTCAGGTCCCTCAGCCAAGTCTTAACCCAAATCATCCACCTGAGCTCTGCTCCTCCAGCCCATGGCGGTGACAGTGCGGGAGGGGGCGGGGGGAGGGATACTGCAACTGGCTCGTAGCCTCTTCCAGGAATTCTAAGCAAACTTCTGCCCAACCCCTGACGCATTTCTGAGAATGGATTTCTCAGAAGGGTTGGAGATCCACAGATGGACATAGAGATAGCATGAGTTTTGCTCATTCCTTCATTCCCAAGGCTAACGGTAGCAGTCACGTGATCTTTTGGGAAAATAAAACATTGCCATATGTGCCAAGAGACCCTCACAAGCAGCCAAACTGTTAGGATGAGGGGAGAGTCCCTAAGCCAGGCACAGGCTATCCTCTGATTTAATGCTCACTTCAGCTGTCCTATGGGGTTAGAATGAGTTTGTTGGGGAGACAGATAATCTGAGACCCTCTAAGCAGTCAGTTCCCTCCCAGAGCCTGTGTGTCTCCCCAAAGGTGACACTGGCTCAGTCAGTGGTATTGCTCTTACTTATAACCGATGCCCACAGTTTCTGCTGAGGCACAGTTTCTGCTGCGGGACAAGCTCCAACAACATGTTCATCATCCCGAGTTAGGAAGGAAAAAGTGGGAGTGGCATGTGACATGCTCCCAGAGTCCCCCAACAGATGCTCAGAGTGGCAAGGAAGAGGAGACAGCACGGGCTTCTGGAAGGATAGGAGTAGTTGCTCACACACATATGTACTGAAGCATGTGTTACTCACTAAGCACAGAAAGCCATCTAACGATTCTGGGACAAACATGGTCCACACTGGGATCCAGCTAGAGTCTGGCTGAAACAGGCTGTAGGCACTTGCCCACATGGAGAGCCCCCGTGAGCAGGACTGGTTCTGCTGAGTCTCATGGAAGATGGGGGTCCTTGTGCAGCCAAGGCGGCCTGTATCACTTCAGCTGGCATCTCTGGCAAAACAGGGTGAACTGTGGTAGCCAAATCCCAATGTCTAAAATGGCAGACTCCACCCAGCCTTCTCTGTTCCCTATTCTACACATCCCTATATACCTAGAGAGTATACAGACGTACACAAAAATGTTTAGTGTATATTTGTGTCCAAAATACCTATGGATGTGTCTAATTGTAGCTTTTTTTGCTTTGTTTATAACAGGTTCTCTATGTCCCAGATTTTTTTTTTTTTTTTTGTCTTTTGTCTTTTTTCCGTGTCCGGCAACGGATCGCAACCCTCAGTGTTGCCCCCGCACCGGACCGGGGACCGGCAACAGGATTGCAACCCTCGGTGTTGCTCCCGCGCCTCACTCAGCCAGTGAGCGGGAACCGGTCTGTATGTGGGATCCGAACCCTCGGGCGGGAGCGCCACCGTGCTTCCCAAGCGGCGCACTATCCAGTGCGCCACCGGGCCGGCCCCCTCTATGTCCCAGATTTTAAAAATTACAACCTACCCCTCTGGGATAGTACATCTCTGGAGCCCAGAGCCCCATACCAGTTCCTCAAACACCAGCACTCAGGGACCCTGGGCAGAGTTCTGAAGGAGGAGCTTAGTCCATGGGTTCCTTCTTTTCTTTTCCTTTTTTTCTTAAATCAGTTTTATAGACTGTGTTACACTGGTTCTCAAAAGGGTGATTTTGCCCCCCAAGGGATATTTTGTAATGTCTGGAGACATCTTTGGCTGTCAGAGCTGGGGAGGCAGTCAACTAGTGGCATCTAGAAGGTAGATGCTTCCAAACATCCTACAAATGCACACAGCCACCCTGCTATGGATTGAATGTCCCCCCCAAACTCACTGAAGCTTAATCGCCACTGTGACAGTGTTTAGAAGGTGGGAAATCCTATTACAGTAATTGAAAGGTGGGCCTTAAAGGGGTGATTAGATTGTGAGGACCATGCCCTAGTAAATGGATTAATCCATTGATGGTTTAATGGTGGTCATGAGTTTAATGGTGAGGGCTTTATACAGAGAGCCAGTGAGGAGGTTAGCTTGCTTTCTCCCTTCTGCCATCTCACAATGCAGTACTCTGCATTGCTGAAGTTACCACCAGAGAAGGCCCTCACCAGATGTGTTCTCTAGACTTTGGACTTGCCAGCCACCGAAACTGTAAGCAGTAAATGTTGTTACTTTAAAAATTACCCAGTTTCAGGTATTTATGTTATAAACAACAGAAACAGACTAATACATATCCCTATAACAAGGAATCATCTGGCCCCAAATACCAAGCATGCCCAGGCTGAGAAATCCCGTGGTATTTGTATTCTGTAGATTTTATTTGGAAAAAAGGTATTTTGTTGCTTAAAAATAAGGAAAACTTCTGCTCTAGGACACATGCCTGGACCCAAACTATTCAACAAAGTGATACTCTTTTGTGTTGTGCTTCAAAGTCCTAAAATAGCACATATTTTCACATCAGACATCTGCTTTTAAATTCCTGTAACAGGTCTCTTAGAGAACTGCTGGCTGCTATAAAGAGCTAAGACTTTGTCTTTTTTTTTTTTTTTTTCTTTTAAAAACAGCATAGGGATTAAGGGCCCTATAGCCATCTAGTAAGACACAATGGCAAGCCTCCTACCGAGCTGGTGTAGAATCTAAATAACTTTAACCAGAGGGGAAAATCAAATGGAAACAGAGTGTTTGTCCTGATGGGAAGCCCCGGGTGTTGGCTTCATAGAGATCAACTCTCCATGGGTCAGGCAAAGAGCCAGAAGTTAAATATATTACTTCTTTTCGGAAGGAAAGTGAACAATGGCCTCTTCATTTGAAACCACCCTGGGAATTTAGGAAGGAGCGCAGCATAATTCCCAGGATGGAAAACGGTCTCAGCTTCAGAGTTAATAATGAATGTCCTTGCTCTCATACAACCAACTCCAAGAGATTTTTCAGGTATTGCCAGTGAACTCTCTTTTTACTGATTCCAAGGAAAACCCAGGGACTAACTGGTACCTTTTGATGCCAACCAGGCAAAAGAATAATTCTGACTCTGGGGTCAAGAGAATAAGTACAGCTGGTCAACCTGTCACAAAGGCTTCCTTCTATGAGGTTCTCTGAGACATCCTCAGGAAAAGAAACTGATGCCCACCCCATGCTTAGGCTAATCCTTTCAGATATAAAGACAGATCCACATCACACATATCTCTAAGCCTGCTTCATCTTCTATCCCCACCCTCTATCTGAAGGTCATCAGGCCTTTTTCTGGAAGCCCCTAAACTCCATGTGCACGAATCATTACATATCATGCTGAAATGCACTTAGATGACCACCTTCCTCTCTAAACTGTGAACATTTAGAAAACAGGAATACTGTCACATTCACCTTTTTATCACCAGGATACAGGCTACTGCCTGACCCATGAGAGACCTAATATTGAACAAATGAGCTTGACCTGTCAAACACAAACATGCCTCAAAGTCTGGTGTGCCAAAACTCTACATGGCAGGCCAAATCCTCACTTACATCGTACGTGCAATCTGCAGTGTGTGAACGTAAGTGCAGAACTCGCATCAGTAAACACAGCCGAAGAACAGGATAGACCTGTGCAGATGTTAGATATTTCTCCAGGAACCATTCCATATGCAAAACAATTGCAGGGTGGAGAAATTCAATAAACAGCTGGCCTTTGAGGTGGCAAAAGGCACACTCTCCCTTTTCAAGTTTAATCACTGGGTCAGATGACCTTGCCTGTACCCTTTCAGCAGAGAAATAACACTGGTGTGGCTTCCTCATCAGTCCTTAAAAGCATCCACGAAAAAACCCCATTCACAAATAAGCTGCAAACACAAACACACTTTCAACCTTAGATGCTTTCATTTAGATTGTCGAGTCTTGTTAGATAGAGATTCGGTCATTCCGCAGGCTCTTTCCTTCTTTTTTTTTTTTTTTTTTCTTTTAAGAACTCAGGCTATTAGGACCATTCCCATGCTGTGGGTCCAGAAGTTCTGGGGCAGAAGGAGAACTCCTTATAAGGGACCATTAATCTACAAGGCACCTAGCACTGTCTCAGACTAAAAAATAAGTCTAACATATGCACAGCTAGTGTTTATATACTTCTGTAAATTTAAAAAAATCCAACTAAACACTTTACTGAATTTTGTCATTCAATATAACATTAGTTAAAAGATACACAAAGTACAACACTTGTGTGAGGCTCTGGGAAATTTAGTAATGGCCTTCATAACTGAAAGGGTTAGAAACCACTAAGCCAGCCCATTTAAAGAGTTTCCTCTGCTGTGCTACACAAACAACCCTAGAAATAAGGAACTTCCAGTTAAACTGATAATGAGAGGTCAGGAAAGACTGCCAAAAGGGGGGAAAGTCCTAAGTGTTCTATTTGGTAAAGCAATCTGGGGCTCGGGCAACTGGAAGGAAGCCCTTTCAAAGAAGTCTACCCTTAAGGAGTAGTCTTGCCTCTAAAGAGAATGAAGTCACATTCAGGAATTAATAAAGGGGCTTTAAAACTGCATTCTGTAGCAGACCCCTACCCTCCTTCTCAAGTACGGAGGATATTATAAAAGGAAAGAGAGAAAAAATGAGAATCTCAGGGCCCCTATGTGCAGCCCTTAATAATGTCACATAGAACTAGGTCCTCTTTAATTTTTTAAGTATAACAGGATATTGGGTGGGAATTTTCCTGTTGTCCCAGAATTTCAGCTGAGGACAAATGGTACTAAGTACCCCACAATCTAAGTTCCCAGAACCTCCTCCCATAGGGGCTTCCTGGAGACAGAACTGCTAACCCCACCACCACATCTGCACCACTTCCTCAGGGTCAGATGCAAAAGGAAGGGGGTGCCAGCCTGAGAGGGGGTGCAGTGTTTCAGTGAGAGGCTATTTCCTCCCCAACCTGAAGCCAAGGGAGGAAGGCTCTGAGGGAATCACTCTTGAGGAGGGGTGGAGGAAAAGGGGGTTGGGGGGTAGGAGGAAAAGGAGAGGAGGAAGAGATGGGAAGGACGGAAGGGGATGGGAAGGAGGGAACGGACTGTTGTATCTCAGGACAAGGCTTCAGCCACTCCTACGCTGCCAGCAGTTGGGCCACAGTTGGGAGAGGGGAGCCAAGGAGGTCTCAACTGAGTGTGAGACTGAGGTTTTCAAAATAAACAAGACTCAAACTTAAATACTAACATGAGACTGCTTTAAAACTGAAGGCGAGTAACACAAGTGTCCATTGACGGATGAAAGGATAAACAAAATGTGGAATATACAGACAATGGTATATTATTCAGCCTTAAAAAGAAATGCAATTCTAACACACGCTACAACGTGGATGGACCTTAAGGATACTATGCTAAGTGAAGCAAGCCAGTCACAAAAGGACAAATACTGTGTGGCTCCATTTATGTGAGGTACCGAGAGGAGTCAAAATCATAGAGACAGAAAGTACAGTGGTGGTTGTCAGGGGCTAGAGGAAGACAGAATGGAGTGTTAGTGTTTAACAGGTACAGAGTTTCAGTTTTGCAATATGAAAAGAACTCTGGAGATGGACAGTGGTGATTGCACAACAATGCAAATTTACTTAATACCATTTAATTATACACTTATAAGTGGTTAAGACAGTAAATTTGTCTCATGCATTTTATCACAAAACTAATTTTTTAAAAACTGAAAGTGACAGGAAAGTTATGAAACTGGCTCAGTAAGGTGTTAAAAAGGGAAAGAAAGATACCACATATCACAGTCTAAAGTAAATGTTGTTAAAAGAATTCCTGTCCAATCCCCAATGACAATCTTCTTTACGTATCCTCACCCTTCGATGGCTCACACTCTTCTCCAGCTCTCCTTCTAGCTGGAAATGAAAGTCTGGATGAAACCTCTTCCAAAATTACCACCCTGACGTGATTCCTTAACGTAAAGTTAGGGGGGCCCTCTACAGCGGCTTGTTAAAAAGTGGGAAATGGCAGAAACACCTCTCTTTCTACCTTCTCCTTGACCCACTTTATACCCTTATACAGCATTATGTTGGGCGGAGGGGTACAGAGGTACACAACACAAACTGCAAATTGCTTCTAATTTACTTGGAAAGACAAAACATGAAGGTGGGGGAAATATGTGGATTCAAGCTCGGGTGTCCAGAAGGGAACAGTGACAGAAATAGAGTGAGGAGAAGGTGTTGACATGGGAGGGAAATGATGACTAGGGTCTGAGTCTGAGGTGTGAAAGGTATCAGGGAACCAGGGCTCTCCGGAAGGACTGAAGCTGAAGGTGATAACTGGGAGTCGCCCTGAAGACAAAAGGCCCTATGAGGATGGATGCCTACTTTTAAGATATTGAAGAAAGAAGGAATAAAGCCCTCGAAGGTAACAGAGGAAGGACAAAGAGACAGAAGCAGGATCAGAATAGCAGGTGCCTAGCAGAGAGGGGAGGCTTCCATGCATCACACCCAACATATCATATAAAACAACGTGGCTAGGCAACAAATCAACAGAGTAACCATTTACTCTTTCAGAGGAAGAGAAGATATCTAGGGTTATCAGTGGTGGGAGCAGGGAGGGAGAGAGCGATAGGGAGAAATTGGACAAGGGGCATAAAGCATAAGTACAACATATATACAAGTAATATTGATTTGATCAATATGTCAACATTGTATCCCAAAAATATGTATAATCAACTATGATTAAATAAAAAAATAATAAAAACCTTAAAATAAAACAGAACATGGGGACAGAAGATGCATGTTTGGTAATTCAAAGAATGCATGCCCAGGTGGGAGTGCCCAGCATATGACTGCACACAGAAAGCTGGAACACAGGAGAGAGATCTGGACTGCAGATACAGAAGGGGAGGTGGAGATCAACAGCAGAGTGAAGTCTCAGAGGGAAACAGACACCAGGGATGTGAATGAGAACAGCAGTGGACTGATGACAGGTCTCTGGAGAAGACAAACTGAAGGGAGAGGTAGAAAAGCCTAGAGATACAGGAACAGACGAGTCGGCAGACAAAAACTGCAGGAGTTCACCACCACATATCCAGCCCTACAAGAAATCCTCAAAGGAGTCCTGCATCTGAAATCCAAAAAATGATAATCAACACCATGAACACATGAGAAAGAACAAAACACACTGGAACAGCAGATATGCAAACAAGAAAGAGAAAGAAACTATATCTTCCCATCTCAGAAAACTAATGAACATTGAAGACAAGCAATAAAAGAAAGGAATGAAAGATATTTAAATCAACCACGTGAAAATCAATAAGATGCCAGGAGTAAAACAAAATCTTTTTCAATAACAACCCTAAATTTAAATGGATTGAATTCCCCACTCAAAAGACATAGACCGGCTGAATGGATTAAAAAACTAAACCCACCTATATGCTACCAACAAGAAACTCACCTCACCTGTAAAGACTAATGCAGACTAATAGTGAAAGGATGAAAGAAGATATGCCATGCAAAGGAAAGCAAAAATGAGCAGGATTAGCTATTCTTATATCAGATAAAATAGACTTTAACTTTTCAAAAACTATAGAAAGAGACAAAGAAGGTTATCATATAATGATAAAGGGATCTATTCAGCAAGAAGATATAATAATCATAAATATATACAAATCCAACATCAGAGCATCCAGATATATAAAGCAAACACTATTAGATCTAAAGAGACAGACCCCAATATGATAATAGCTGGAAACCTCAACCCCCCTCCCCCAACATTAGGCAGATTATGCAGGCAACAAATTAACAGAGAAACACAGGACTTAAACTACACTTTAGGCCAACTGGATTTGGTCGCTATCTACAGAACATTTTATCCAACGACAGAATACACTTTCTTTTCATGAGCATATGGAACACTCTCCAGAACAGACCACATATTAGGTTACAGATCAAGCCTCAACAAATTTTTTAAAACTGACATCATTTCAAATATCTTTTCAGACCACAACGTGACAATAACAATAACAAGTGAAATTCTTGGAACTACAAAAATACATGGAAATTAAGCAACATGCTCTGAAAAACCTATGGGTCCAAGAAGAAATTCAACAGGCAATCACAAAATGTCTTGAAACTAATGAAAATAAAGACACATCATACCAAAATCTGTGGGATACTGCAAAAGCAGCACTAAGAGGGAAGTTTACTGCAATAAATGCTTACATCAAACAAATAGAAAGACTTCAAATAAACAACCTAATGTTACACCTTAAAGAACTAGAAAAACAAGAAAAATCCAATCCCCAAATTAGTAGACAGAAAGAAATAATTAAGATCAGAGCAGAACTAAATGACATAGAGACCAAAAAAAAAAGGTACAAAAGATCAATGAAACAAAAAGTTGGTTTTTTTAAGAAGATAAACAAAATAGACAAACCATTAGCTAGACTAACAAAAAAAGAAGAGAGAAGACCCAAATAATAAAAATCAGAAATGAAAAAGGAGACATTACAACCAATGCCACAGAAATACAAAGATTCATTAGAGACTATTATGAACTATATGCCAACAAATTTGAAAACCTTGAGTAAATGGATAAATTTCTGGATACACAGAAACTACCAAGACTGAACCAAGAAGAAATAGGGAACCTGAACAGACCAATAACAATCAATGAGGTTGAAGCAATAATCAGTATCCTTCCAACAAAGAATAGCCCAGAAACAAATGGCTTCACTGCTAAATTTTACCAAACTTTTAGAGAGGAATTAATATCAATGCTTTTTATTTAAGCTACTCCAAAAAATTGAAACAGAGGCCATTCTCCCGAACTCATTCTATGAGGCCAGCATCACCTTGATACTAAAATCAAACAAAGATATAACAACAACAAAAAAGAAAACTACAGGCCAATATCCTTGAAGAACACAGATGCAAAAATCCTTGACAAAATATTAGCAAACAGAATACGACAGCATATCAAAAAGATTACACACTATGATCAAGTGGCATTCATCCCATGGACTCAAGGATGGTTCAGTATAAGCAAATCAATAAATGTGATATACCATATCAATAAAGTCAAGGACAGAAGCCACATGATTATCCCAATAGTCACAGAAAAAGCATTTGACAAAATTCAACATCCCTTCACAAAAAAAGACTCTCAACAAATTAGGTATAGAAGGAAAGTATCTCAGCACAATAAAAGCCATATATGACAAACCCACCACAAATATCATCCTGAATGGGGAAAAGCTGAAGGCTTTTCCTTTAAGGACAGGAACAAGAAAAGGATGCCCATTCTCACTACTCCTAGTTAATGCAGTATTGGAAGTACTTGCCAGAGTAAGTAGGCAAGAGAAAGAAATAAAGGGCATCCAGATTGGAAAAGATGAAGTCAAACTGTCTCAGCTAGCAGATGACATGATCCTATACATAGAAAAACCTAAAGACTATACCAAAAAACCTTAGAGCTGATAAACAAATTCAGTAACATTGCAGTATACAAAAGTCAATATATAAAAATCAGTAGCATTTCTATACTACGACAATGAACAAGCAGAAAAAGATCAAGAAAACAAGCCCTTTTACAATAGCTAACAAAAAATAAAATACCTCAGAATCAATTTAACCAGTAGGTAAAAGATCTCTACAATGAGAACTACAAATCACTGCTTAAAGAAATTAAAGAGGACACAAAAAGATGACATTCCGATCCGTTGCCGGACACGGAAAAAGACAAAAGACAAAAATAAAATAAAATAAAATAAAATGCCAATACTACCGAAAGCAATCTACAGATTCAGTGCAATCCCCATCAAAATACCAATGACATTCTTCACAGAAACAGAAAAAAACAATCCTAACATTCATATTGAATAACAAAAGACCTCCAATAGCCAAAGCAATCCTGAGCAAATAAACAAACAAATAAATAAATCTAGAAGAATTTAAATATTACCTGACTTCAAATTATACTACAAATCTATAGTAACCAAAACAGTGCAGTGGCATAAAAAACAGACACTTGGGGGCCGAGCCCGTGGCGCACTCGGGAGAGTGCGGTGCTGGGAGCACAGCAGCGCTCCCGCCGCGGGTTCGGATCCTATATAGGAAGACCGGTGCGCTCACTGGCTGAGTGCGGTGTGGCTGGTCTCAAAAAGGACAAAAAAAAAAAAAAAAAGGAAAAAAAAAAAAAAAAAAAAAAAAAACAGACACTTGGACAAATGGATCAGAATAGAGAACCCAGAAATCAACCCATGTACTCACAGCCAACTCATTTTTGGCAAAGGCAACAAGAGGATGCATTGGGGAAAAGACGGCCTCTTCAATAAATGGTGCTGGGAAAAGTGGACCTCCATATGTAGAAGAATGAAACTAGACCCCTACCTCTCGCCATATACCAAATCAACTCAAATGGATTAAAGACTTAAATATAAGCCCTGAAACTATAAAACTCAAAAAAAAAAAAAAAAAGAAAACATACGGGAAACACTTCAGGAAGTAGGACTGGGCAAAGACTTTACGAATAAGACCCCAAAAGCATAGGCAACAAAAGAAAAAATAAACAAATGGGATTATATCAAACTAAAAAGTTTCTGCACAGCAAAAGAAACAGTTAACAGAGCAGAAAGACAACCTACAGAAAGGGAGAAAATATGTGCAAACTATGCATCTGACAAGGAATTAAGATCCATAATATACAAGGAACTCAAACAGCAGTAAAAAAATAAATAACCCGATTAAAAAATGGGCAAAGGCATGTTTATTGCAGCTCTATTTACAATAGCTAGGCAATGGAATCAACCTAAGTATCCATCGATGGATGACTGGATAGGAAATTGTGGTATATCTACACAATGGAATACTACTCAGCCATAAAAAAGAATGAAATTCTGCCATTTGCAACAACATGGATGAGCCTGGAGAAAATTATCCTAAGTGAAACCACCCAGGTATGGAAAGAGAAATACAGCATGCTGTCACTCACAGATGGGAGCTGAATCCATAAATAAACAAATGAACAATAAAGAGAGACAGAGAGAAAGAAAGAAACAACAATCACAGTAACATGTCGAACTTTTAGAAAACTAGAGGTGGAAAAGGGGAGGGGAGGGGGGCTAATGAGGAATTGGTGGACAGACACAAAGAATGATTGTGTAGTGTAATGATGAATAAGCTAACTATACTGATCTAACCATCACACATTCTACACAATTATTGAAAATTAACATTGTACCCCACATGTATGTATAATAAAAAATAAACAATAAAAATAAAATTTTAAAAAACGGACAAAGGATCTGAACAGGCATTTCTCAAAGGAAGATATACAAAAGGCTAACAGACACATGAAAAATGCTCAACACCACCAGTCATCAGGGAAAGGGAAGTCAAAACCACACTGAGATATCATCTCATCCCAGTTAGACTGGCTCTTATCAAAAAGAGAATAAGAAATGCTGGTGAGGATGCGGAGGAAGGGAAACTCTCCTACAGTGGCGTTGGGACTGGAAATTAGTTCAGCCATTATGGAAAACAGTATGGAGCTTCCTCATACAACTACAGATAGAACCACATGATCCAGCAATCCCACTGCTGGGTATATTCCCAAAGGAATGGAAATCATCACGTCGAAGGGATACCTGCACTCCCATGTTTATCATGGCTCTATTTACAACAGCCAAGTTACAGAACCAACCTAAATGTCCATCAGTGGATGACTGGGGAAGGTAAATATGGTATATATATACACAATGAAATACTACTCAGCCATAAGAGAGAATGAAATTCTGCCATTTGTAGCAACATGGATGAGCTTGAAAATTATATTAAATGAAAAAGGCCAAGCACAGAAAGAGAAATACTGCATATCCTCACATTGTAAGTGGGAGCTTAAAAATAAATAAATGAGAAAAAAAGAAAGAGAGCGAGAGAGAGATGATAATCACAATAATACACTGAACTTTCAGAAGGAGAGAACAGAAACGTCATTACTAGAGGCAGGAAAGGGGGAGAGGGAAAGGGTTAGTGAGAAATTATTTAAGGGTCACAATGAATGATCACATTTTGTAATGATGTAATACGAACGATCTTGATTTGATCACTACATAGTGCACACAGGTATTGATATTCAACTCTGTACCCCATGAATATGTATAATCAATTATGTTTCAATAAAAGAAAAAAAATTTTTTTTTAAAAAAAGAAAGGATGGGTCAGGGAGGTACAAGAATGACCAGCTGACTTCACCAAGAATGACCAGTGACTTTATCAAGAGCCACTTGAGTAAAATGGTGGTGAGGGAAGCCAGAGAGCTTAAGTAGGGGCTGGAGGAGAAAACAGAAGGCAAAGGAATGGAGAGAGTGTATGTAGACTATGCTCTCAAGACATTTGGATGAAAAAGAGAAGACAAATTAGAGAGTACCCAAGGAGATGTTGAAAGTTTAAGATGAGGAGGTTTGCCATATTTGCAGATTGTTGGAAGAAACCAAGAGAGGCAAATGGAGACGTTAGAGACAGGGAAGCAAAGTAACTGAGGAAGCACAGATCTTTAGGAAAAATGAGGACAACTATCCTCTGGAATGGTGGCTAAGAATGTGGATGGGTGGGGAGGCTGGTAAAGGCAGGAGCAAGATGTAGTTGCGGGAGGTCACACCTGGTGTGATGTCCTTGATTGAGTAGGAAGTAAGGCCACCTGCTTAGAATGAAGGCTCGGGGTACACAGGGTCTTGAAAAGAATGATGAAGGTTGAGTCATTATTGAAGGGAATGGGAGAAAGAGCTGGGGGTGCTCAGAATAAAGGCCACATATTTGTTGTGGCCATTTGAGGCTCTCAAAGGAAGAACAGTAAACAGAACCAAATGTGGCAGCAAGGTGACAGTGAAAGACTTCTGAGAAAGGAGAGGTGCACTGTGTAATTAGGAGGTGTCTGAGCAAGAGAGAAGCAGAATCTGAAGCGGAAGTGGGTGACGAGGAGCAGATATAAAGTATTTGTCAAGACAGGTGGACATAAAATAAGGGGAAAAAGGGCTGGCCTGGTGGCGCACTGGAGAGTGCGACGCTTGGGAGTGCGGCGGCGCTCCCGCCGAGGGTTCGGATCCCATGTGGAGACCGGTTCCCGCTCGCTGGCTGAGCGCAGTGTGGGCGCAACACCGAGGGTTGCGATCCCGTTGCCAGTCCCCGGTACGGGCGTGACACCGAGGGTTGCGATCCCGTTACTGGTCAGTAAAAAAGACAAAAAGGAAAAAATAAAATAAAAAAATAAGGGGAAAGAAATAGGATGATAGCTGAGGATACCAGGAGCAGGTGAAGAATTTTTTTTTTCCATCTACATCACCATAGCAGGAGCAGCCAAAGGAGAGTGAGGGACTGAACCAGGTGTGCTCAGACAAGATGAATGAATAAGCAAGGATGAGTTGACAGGCCAGAGAGGATGGATCTGCCCAGGAAAAGGCACAGCCTCTTGGAGAAGAGAGGATTCCTTGGCAACCAGCAGAAAGGACAAGAAGAGATTGCCATACTGAGGGACAGCAAGTACCCAAAGATGAACAACACTGTAGGATCTTCTCAGGAGAGGAATAAACCAGAATTTGGGTGGGGGGGGGGGGAAGAGGGGCTTGCAGGTGTAAAAACTTTGGAAATTCTGAGGAACCTACACAAGAAGTACACTTGGATTTTTGCCGTGTACCTGGTTAAACATGGAGAATTTATATACCCATGGATCCAGCAACACTCTTTGACCCAGGAGCAGCACTGCAGGACAACTTCTCAGGCTATGCACTGGCATGGAAGGCATGAAGGAAGGTTAAAAGACTGAGTCACCGCTGGGCATCACTGAGTTAGCCCTGCAGTGGTGACCCCACAGCCTGGGCTAGAGACAGCATTGAGTGGACCAGGAGAAGCTTACGGATTATATTAGTAGAGGTCAAGTTCAGGTCATGAGGGTTTGATGGAAGTAACATAAAGATTGAGTCATAGAAAAGCATCCCATGTTTGAGATCCAATTTGAGTCATTTCTTTTTCTGTTAACATGCCAGGTTTGTGCTTAACTTTTTGAACATATAGAATAGTTATCATAACTATTTTAATGCCCTTGTCTGTTAATTCTGACATCTGTTAATTCTGGGTCAGTTTCAACTGATTGATTTGCTGTCACTATGAATCATATTTTCTTGCTTCTTTACATGCCCAGTAATTTTTGATTGGATGCCAGACATTGTGAATTTTGCCTATTGAGTGCTAGATGGTTTTGTATTCCTATAAATATTCTCCAGCTTTGATCTGGGGCACAGCTAAGTCACTTAGAAGTAGTTTTATCCATCAGATCTGGCTTTTTAGATTTGTTAAGTGGGCCAGGGCAGGCTCAGTCTGGGTTAGTTATTCCCTACTAGGGAGGCAAGACCCTTCCATGTACCCAACACTCCATGAGTCTTGAGGTTTTCCAGTCTGGTTGGTAGAACAGGTATTATTCCTGGCCCTGTGTGAGCACCAGACACAGTTTTCTCTGATCTCTCTGGATGGTTCTTTCCCCGGCCTCCAGTGGTTTCTTTAAACTGATCAGTACTCAGTTGAATACTCAAGCGGGATACTCTACAAATATCCAGAGTTATCTCTCTGTGCAGCTGTCCCCTCTCTGGTACTCTATCTTGTGATCTCGAGTGGCCTTAACCTCCCTGGACTCTCAGATCCATCTCCTCGGGAGTCCTCTGGGCGCCACCTAGTTAGCCCTTCCTGTTCTATGGCCTGGAAACTCTCTCCAGGCCGTTTAGAAAGACTCTTCGTTCTCCCCTTGTTTGTTTCCCATTTTTTAGGAACCACTGGCCTTCACTGTTTGATGTCCAGTGTCTTGCAAACCATTGTTTCATTTATTTTGTCCATATTTTGTTTGTTTTTCAGGCAGGAGGGTAAATCCAATTCTTGTTATAGCATGTTGGCCAAAAGCAAAGTCCAGTTATAGGTTTTAAACTGAAAAACCCAAGAACTATCCCACCGGTTTAAAGGCCTGACAAATAAATACACATGTGGCTGATCGGAAGAGGTTCCTGAAGTGTTATCCTCCTGAGCGTCCACTGTTCCTTCTGAAGCAAGTGGCTCTAAAGGATTTTGTTTTATAATGAGTTACTCTAGCTCATACCATATACATGCATCAACACCACTGCTACGTGGCCACCAAAAAGACAAGGGACTGGGACATGAGTCAAAGAGACATATATAAAGACTGGGCATGAAGTTGGAGGCCTCTGAGATGTCTCAAAGATCTGCACAGCGAAGGCATCCTCTGTTACATGGTGGTTGTCTCTTGGAGGTCACAGGGACTCAGTCCTTGCTGAGCTCTGATGCATTTTCTCCAGAAGGTTCACTGGATACCCAGACTTGGAAGTCCTGACATCCAAATGAATGAAGAGCTGAGGACAAGAGAGCGCCCACGATACCTCTCTATACCTTTGCAATTATCCCTCATTTCCAAAATTCATCTGGGCACAGCTCTTCCTGGCAGGTTTCATGAGCCCAAGGGATATAGTGGGTCATGTGTTTTAACATTAGCCAGTCACACTACTGAGTGTCACAAGTGCAAGCTGATCAGAAGAGTAAGAGAAGAGCCTGTTCAAGGAAGCTGGACCTGATGGCTGTGTTTATCTGTAACTACCCTAACCAGGAGGAAGGTCAGGCACACTGAATACACGTAACTCTTGTCCTTGAAAGAGCCAAGAGAAGCTCTGGGAGAGGGGAAGAGAGTGCTTCCAAGAATACGGTAGGAACTGCAGAAGGAGTAAATTAGCCACAACAGTCCCCTCTGTTACACTCCCCAGGCCAGAAACAGTGCTGAAAGCAAGAAGTAAACACCCAGAGCTAAACCCTGTTCACCCTACAGGCAGGAGGATCTCCCAACACCCCTAGATGAAAAAAGCCTTTAACATACATTGATGAGACCTGTCGGGCTACCCAGAAGCAGCTAAGCCTAACATCAGCCCACTAGATTTATATTACCCTATCTGTAGGCAGCACAGAGCAGAGTAAAAAGATTAGCCCAAATCCACTCAAAAGTTAATCAATGGTCAGCAGGAGTCCCCCTTCACATGCACCAAAATTGTAATTATGCCTCCAAAATGCATGAGAGATACTTTAATTAGTAATTAAGAACTGGACTTAAAATGGAATTTCTCTTGAACACAGCACCACCTTTAAATTAAGGAAGGAACTGGGTGGTGGTTAAGCCCTAAACAAAACAAGCCAGCCAACACACAAAACCTGCTTAAGGACTCAAGCAAGAAATGCCAACTGGTCACGCAAAGACAACTGAGCCTGCAAAATTAAAACCACAAAAGTCAACACACACTTAAACTTATAAGTGAGAAACTAATTTAACAAACAAAAGCAAATATTTGGGAAAAGACCAAAGGCTATAAAAATATCCACATGGAGTGAAATAACTCCATTGACTTGTGAGTAAATAACAAAATAAACAACCACCGTGTTCTGAGTTGATAGGCAGCACTTCATCAGGTTGCCAGGCTGGTGACTTAAACTAACAAGCTCCTGGTACAGGGGGAAAGGCAGGAGGCAGGGCCAGGGGCCAGTGCTGGCTGACAATGCACGATGTCGGTCCTGGCACTTAACATTCCATCCTCTAGAGATAAGACATTAAGAGCAAGAAGCACATACAGTCTGCTTTTAAAACATGCCTTCTTTCTGGGACCTAGAAATGTCTTATAAACATTAACTCATCTTAACAGAGCTACAGGTGAAAGGTACTCACTGCATTCCTATATCTGTGCTAAAAGAACCAGCCAGTATGGAGGCTGGTTTTCAATGAGGCCCCAAAGAGCAACTTCCTTGGCCTATGACTCCCCAGTCAGGCTAGACATGGGAGTAGGACCTGTAATCCCTAATATGCTATCCTGCCAACATTCCTATGGAGCACCCATGGCAGGGATGATGCCTGTGAATAGGGTTGTTCTACACACACACCACCTCTACACCCCCTATAGCACGTGAGCCCTCACCAGGGGAGGCCGTGTCAGCAGCATCAAGTAGCTGGATCCTCAAGCAGTGACTTGAGAAAGACGTGGCATTGGTTCTGGTGGGAGGATCTGGAAATAAGGGCAACATATGTTCCCTGTGGCTCAGCGAGTGTCCTTCTCAAGGTAGTGAATCTCTCCTGTACCTTCCCCATGCCACCCTGGAATACTTCTCTCCTTCCCTTGGGTTCACTAATAGTAGCTCCTACCAAAAGCACCAAGAAACACAGACCAGTATGTAACACTACACCCTGCTAGAATGTGACATATATCCTGTGGCATTCAACTGCTGTCTAGAATTTGAAACAATGGCTGAGAAAGAGGGCTTATGTAATCATATTTTTTCCTAGTGCCTTTTAGATGATTCACCAAATACAGAGAAGTAAATGGGGTACATATTTCCTTCCAAAGAGGGTGGGTACATAAATGTGCGTGGGGCCCTAACACAATGCCTCGCTGGTGGGTGTGTGCTCATGTGCATAATCTCATGTCACCCTCATAGCAATCCTGGGGATAGGTATCACCAGCCCCATGTTTCACATGTAAGGCAACCACCACTCAAGGTCACTTAGCTAGTAAGCACAGGTAGCAGAACCAGGTCTGTCTGATCTAAAACTGATAGCCTCCCCCACCCACCCACATCTCCAGCATAATACAAGATTCCCAATAGCAATTCCAGAGGATTTTGTCTGTAAGGTGCTGTTAGGGAAAGGATTAACACTGACACCAGAAATCAACTCTTTTGGGTATTCAGAGAGTTGTAGGCATCACCAAAAGTAGACCTATTCTCTGAAAGCCTAACTTATTTCCTGGATTTTAAAACGCACACACACACACACACACACACACACACACACACACACACATACACACACGAGACTTCTCTCCCTACCCTTCCCCCAAAACCTTCCCCAGACAATGAGACGCTGTACTGCCCCCAATCCGAAGTGGGGGTACACTGAGTAGGACAGCACAAGAGAAGAGCCTTTATGGTATTCAGCAAAGGGGATGTGTTTTCAGTTCTGACTCTAGCAAAGAAGTGAACTAAACAATGTTTAAAAGTGCTCCCGTGGTCACTGCCCAGTAAACACACAGAACAGATGCTCAGATTCAGAATGACAAACTGAGGCCAGAGGTGGAGGCGTGGAGGTGTCCAGTCGGGGGAGTTCAGGCAACAGGCTGCTAGAGACACGTGCCCTGGAGGACTCTGTCCTGTCTGAAGAGCTCAAGTCCGCATACAAAACCAAACCCATCTGCAGCCGATTTCAGTCCAGAAGCAGTCTGCAATCCCAGGTTAGAGAAAGACATAAGGCCAAACAGACACAGCCAGCATGCACTCAATATTCTGCATGTTAGACAGAAGGCCCCATAGAGGCTGTACTCAGAATGACCTTGGAGCATTTGCAGAGGCAAAGACCAAGAATACAGGAATTAGACGTCTCAAATGAAGACATGAAACACCTGAGGAAGAGGCTGGAAGAGACATGACAGGTGACAGACACACTTGAGAAGGACTCTGAGTTACTCCTTCCACACCCTGGCTGAGTGTTCTCACCAGGTCCTCACTGAGAAAGGGCTGGAAGGAGAAAGCAGAGTCCTATAGAATTGTCATCCATTAAAATGTTCAACAAAATCAATACGCTTCCCTCCCAGTTCAGTCTTTGTTGATTAATCCTTCCTAAATTCAACGTTAGAAAGAACCTCTCCAAATACTGTTTCACTGTCCTTCACTTCGGTGGATCCTAAGTATCCACTAGGTAAGACAGTGGTACCCAGATATGCAGTCCCTCCTTCTGAATAGCATTGGGACACCACCAACTTATATCAGAGTTACAACACCTTTCATAATAAATAAATTACTCATTTTACAAAGACACCTGAACTCATCATCTGAGTATTCATTACCAAAATCCCTAAAATAGTGAGATTTAGGTCGGTAAACTAAATGGTCAGAGCATAAGACTACTCGCTGAGGAACAGACTGACCACGATTAAATCAGTTCCTTCTTTCACATCCTTCCCTGCTTAAAAGCACCCCATCCCTGCCCACTATGTAAATGGCTGTTTTTTCTCCCTTTGATTAGATACATGGCACAATACAACCTATGCAATAAAAATCAGCTCCATGTCAAAAAGTAAGATGTTGCAGTCAATGCAGGAGGTTATGAAATTGATGGACAAGCTGCTCCAGTCACAGCAAGGCCCTGTGTTGGTCCATCACCAATGAATAGGAGGAGATCAATACTGATGGAGCCACGCCTGACTACTGGGAAAACTGACAACATCTTCATATATTTTTGCAAAAATAACCATCTTCAGTACAGTGCTGAGAAAGTCAGTGAGAAGTGGAAGATGTTATTATCATGCTTTCAAATTAGTCAGAGAAGTACACACTGAGTCAAGTGACCCGCTCTTGGTTGTAAGAATTAGCACACAGGTACCATTGTAACCTGATCATTGATAAATATAAGATAAAAGAAATTTACTTACATACTTTTTGTTATCATTTGTGAAGACAGAGTAACAATCAAACCCTTTTAAAGATATATAGTAAAAAATTTTGGCTGCCATTTTAACTGAAATCACTTTAAATTACCTTTTCCTGTTCCCAGTTATCCTAAGAAAAGGGAAATGCCTGTAATGTGTCTCCAGTCTAATAGCTGATGGGTAGCAAAGCCAACATTTTCATCCTGATTTTATCACTTTCAAGCCTGGTTTGAGTCTCTGCATTAGCACTGAGTGTTTGCAGACATTAACAAGGCCCTTAACTTCTGAGTCTCATTTTTTTTCCCTTCCAATAATGCGAAAACTGTAACCTAACCCTTGTCACAGCATTTTTAAAGGCTCTTAAAGAATACATTTGGGGATTTGTCAAGTCTTGCAGGATTACTCCAAAGCAATATACTCCACTATAAGTTTTTTTTTTTTCCTATGTATTTTTTCAACCATCAAATTGCCAAAACTTTACCTTAAGCAAATTAGATA
>NW_007726332.1:313189-328738 GCF_000696425.1 Galeopterus variegatus | reverse complement strand
CGAGGGTTGCGATCCCGTTACTGGTCAGTAAAAAAGACAAAAAGGAAAAAATAAAATAAAAAAATAAGGGGAAAGAAATAGGATGATAGCTGAGGATACCAGGAGCAGGTGAAGAATTTTTTTTTTCCATCTACATCACCATAGCAGGAGCAGCCAAAGGAGAGTGAGGGACTGAACCAGGTGTGCTCAGACAAGATGAATGAATAAGCAAGGATGAGTTGACAGGCCAGAGAGGATGGATCTGCCCAGGAAAAGGCACAGCCTCTTGGAGAAGAGAGGATTCCTTGGCAACCAGCAGAAAGGACAAGAAGAGATTGCCATACTGAGGGACAGCAAGTACCCAAAGATGAACAACACTGTAGGATCTTCTCAGGAGAGGAATAAAACCAGAATTTGGGTGGGTGGGGGGGGGAGAGGGGCTTGCAGGTGTAAAAACTTTGGAAATTCTGAGGAACCTACACAAGAAGCACACTTGGATTTTTGCCGTGTACCTGGTTAAACATGGAGAATTTATATACCCATGGATCCAGCAACACTCTTTGACCCAGGAGCAGCACTGCAGGACAACTTCTCAGGCTATGCACTGGCATGGAAGGCATGAAGGAAGGTTAAAAGACTGAGTCACCGCTGGGCATCACTGAGTTAGCCCTGCAGTGGTGACCCCACAGCCTGGGCTAGAGACAGCATTGAGTGGACCAGGAGAAGCTTACGGATTATATTAGTAGAGGTCAAGTTCAGGTCATGAGGGTTTGATGGAAGTAACATAAAGATTGAGTCATAGAAAAGCATCCCATGTTTGAGATCCAATTTGAGTCATTTCTTTTTCTGTTAACATGCCAGGTTTGTGCTTAACTTTTTGAACATATAGAATAGTTATCATAACTATTTTAATGCCCTTGTCTGTTAATTCTGACATCTGTTAATTCTGGGTCAGTTTCAACTGATTGATTTGCTGTCACTATGAATCATATTTTCTTGCTTCTTTACATGCCCAGTAATTTTTGATTGGATGCCAGACATTGTGAATTTTGCCTATTGAGTGCTAGATGGTTTTGTATTCCTATAAATATTCTCCAGCTTTGATCTGGGGCACAGCTAAGTCACTTAGAAGTAGTTTTATCCATCAGATCTGGCTTTTTAGATTTGTTAAGTGGGCCAGGGCAGGCTCAGTCTGGGTTAGTTATTCCCTACTAGGGAGGCAAGACCCTTCCATGTACCCAACACTCCATGAGTCTTGAGGTTTTCCAGTCTGGTTGGTAGAACAGGTATTATTCCTGGCCCTGTGTGAGCACCAGACACAGTTTTCTCTGATCTCTCTGGATGGTTCTTTCCCCGGCCTCCAGTGGTTTCTTTAAACTGATCAGTACTCAGTTGAATACTCAAGCGGGATACTCTACAAATATCCAGAGTTATCTCTCTGTGCAGCTGTCCCCTCTCTGGTAGCCTATGACTCCCCAGTCAGGCTAGACATGGGAGTAGGACCTGTAATCCCTAATATGCTATCCTGCCAACATTCCTATGGAGCACCCATGGCAGGGATGATGCCTGTGAATAGGGTTGTTCTACACACACACCACCTCTACACCCCCTATAGCACGTGAGCCCTCACCAGGGGAGGCCGTGTCAGCAGCATCAAGTAGCTGGATCCTCAAGCAGTGACTTGAGAAAGACGTGGCATTGGTTCTGGTGGGAGGATCTGGAAATAAGGGCAACATATGTTCCCTGTGGCTCAGCGAGTGTCCTTCTCAAGGTAGTGAATCTCTCCTGTACCTTCCCCATGCCACCCTGGAATACTTCTCTCCTTCCCTTGGGTTCACTAATAGTAGCTCCTACCAAAAGCACCAAGAAACACAGACCAGTATGTAACACTACACCCTGCTAGAATGTGACATATATCCTGTGGCATTCAACTGCTGTCTAGAATTTGAAACAATGGCTGAGAAAGAGGGCTTATGTAATCATATTTTTTCCTAGTGCCTTTTAGATGATTCACCAAATACAGAGAAGTAAATGGGGTACATATTTCCTTCCAAAGAGGGTGGGTACATAAATGTGCGTGGGGCCCTAACACAATGCCTCGCTGGTGGGTGTGTGCTCATGTGCATAATCTCATGTCACCCTCATAGCAATCCTGGGGATAGGTATCACCAGCCCCATGTTTCACATGTAAGGCAACCACCACTCAAGGTCACTTAGCTAGTAAGCACAGGTAGCAGAACCAGGTCTGTCTGATCTAAAACTGATAGCCTCCCCCACCCACCCACATCTCCAGCATAATACAAGATTCCCAATAGCAATTCCAGAGGATTTTGTCTGTAAGGTGCTGTTAGGGAAAGGATTAACACTGACACCAGAAATCAACTCTTTTGGGTATTCAGAGAGTTGTAGGCATCACCAAAAGTAGACCTATTCTCTGAAAGCCTAACTTATTTCCTGGATTTTAAAACGCACACACACACACACACACACACACACACACACACACACACACATACACACACGAGACTTCTCTCCCTACCCTTCCCCCAAAACCTTCCCCAGACAATGAGACGCTGTACTGCCCCCAATCCGAAGTGGGGGTACACTGAGTAGGACAGCACAAGAGAAGAGCCTTTATGGTATTCAGCAAAGGGGATGTGTTTTCAGTTCTGACTCTAGCAAAGAAGTGAACTAAACAATGTTTAAAAGTGCTCCCGTGGTCACTGCCCAGTAAACACACAGAACAGATGCTCAGATTCAGAATGACAAACTGAGGCCAGAGGTGGAGGCGTGGAGGTGTCCAGTCGGGGGAGTTCAGGCAACAGGCTGCTAGAGACACGTGCCCTGGAGGACTCTGTCCTGTCTGAAGAGCTCAAGTCCGCATACAAAACCAAACCCATCTGCAGCCGATTTCAGTCCAGAAGCAGTCTGCAATCCCAGGTTAGAGAAAGACATAAGGCCAAACAGACACAGCCAGCATGCACTCAATATTCTGCATGTTAGACAGAAGGCCCCATAGAGGCTGTACTCAGAATGACCTTGGAGCATTTGCAGAGGCAAAGACCAAGAATACAGGAATTAGACGTCTCAAATGAAGACATGAAACACCTGAGGAAGAGGCTGGAAGAGACATGACAGGTGACAGACACACTTGAGAAGGACTCTGAGTTACTCCTTCCACACCCTGGCTGAGTGTTCTCACCAGGTCCTCACTGAGAAAGGGCTGGAAGGAGAAAGCAGAGTCCTATAGAATTGTCATCCATTAAAATGTTCAACAAAATCAATACGCTTCCCTCCCAGTTCAGTCTTTGTTGATTAATCCTTCCTAAATTCAACGTTAGAAAGAACCTCTCCAAATACTGTTTCACTGTCCTTCACTTCGGTGGATCCTAAGTATCCACTAGGTAAGACAGTGGTACCCAGATATGCAGTCCCTCCTTCTGAATAGCATTGGGACACCACCAACTTATATCAGAGTTACAACACCTTTCATAATAAATAAATTACTCATTTTACAAAGACACCTGAACTCATCATCTGAGTATTCATTACCAAAATCCCTAAAATAGTGAGATTTAGGTCGGTAAACTAAATGGTCAGAGCATAAGACTACTCGCTGAGGAACAGACTGACCACGATTAAATCAGTTCCTTCTTTCACATCCTTCCCTGCTTAAAAGCACCCCATCCCTGCCCACTATGTAAATGGCTGTTTTTTCTCCCTTTGATTAGATACATGGCACAATACAACCTATGCAATAAAAATCAGCTCCATGTCAAAAAGTAAGATGTTGCAGTCAATGCAGGAGGTTATGAAATTGATGGACAAGCTGCTCCAGTCACAGCAAGGCCCTGTGTTGGTCCATCACCAATGAATAGGAGGAGATCAATACTGATGGAGCCACGCCTGACTACTGGGAAAACTGACAACATCTTCATATATTTTTGCAAAAATAACCATCTTCAGTACAGTGCTGAGAAAGTCAGTGAGAAGTGGAAGATGTTATTATCATGCTTTCAAATTAGTCAGAGAAGTACACACTGAGTCAAGTGACCCGCTCTTGATTGTAAGAATTAGCACACAGGTACCATTGTAACCTGATCATTGATAAATATAAGATAAAAGAAATTTACTTACATACTTTTTGTTATCATTTGTGAAGACAGAGTAACAATCAAACCCTTTTAAAGATATATAGTAAAAAATTTTGGCTCCCATTTTAACTGAAATCACTTTAAATTACCTTTTCCTGTTCCCAGTTATCCTAAGAAAAGGGAAATGCCTGTAATGTGTCTCCAGTCTAATAGCTGATGGGTAGCAAAGCCAACATTTTCATCCTGATTTTATCACTTTCAAGCCTGGTTTGAGTCTCTGCATTAGCACTGAGTGTTTGCAGACATTAACAAGGCCCTTAACTTCTGAGTCTCATTTTTTTTCCCTTCCAATAATGCGAAAACTGTAACCTAACCCTTGTCACAGCATTTTTAAAGGCTCTTAAAGAATACATTTGGGGATTTGTCAAGTCTTGCAGGATTACTCCAAAGCAATATACTCCACTATAAGTTTTTTTTTTCCTATGTATTTTTTCAACCAGCAAATTGCCAAAACTTTACCTTAAGCAAATTAGATACGATTTAGGACACAACAGCAGTGTCCAAACTTGGCCAACCATTAGAATCAGCCAAGGTGCCTATTAGGAATCTGTTTCCTTGGACTCTTACTCAAAGATTCTGAGTCATTCTGCGACGTGGGAATCTGTATTTTTCAATATTTTCAAGTTATTCCATTGCTCTAGAACAAATCTTCTCCTGACATTTGAAAATTTTTGAAGCCCTGTTCTCAGTACTTGGTAAATCCCAGGTCTAAGGACTTAGATAATGGAAGCATCCACATTTACATAAAACAGGAAGTATCATCAAAATTCAATAGAATTAACCTTCTGAAAGGTATATACTAAGTCCAAACAATGTACCCAGACTGAGCTCTCCAGATGTTTAGTAGGGATGTGTCACTAGCATTTATTAAAACTGCAGAACAAATTGATGGTTCACAACAAGTTCCAGAAGCCTCCAGCTAAGTCTAAATTTTCTTACTGTGTTTTAGACGGGTAAGGTGCATAAATGAGAGTACATACATTTCTTAATAACCCATGACCAGAACTGAATTACAGCTAATTATTTAGCAGTGCATGGACTTGTTATATATCTCCAGACAGTCAATTTGAACTTTTAATGTTTATTAAACTGTGCGATGGCTCCTAATTTAGCTTAGAACAATAAGAAACCAAGATGGAATTCATATTCGCAGAACTTGAGAAAGTCTTCATGATGAACTTAGATTAGCTTTTGCTTTAGCAATGTACATTCTCATTATAAATGGATATAATGTTGTGCTCTTCAGGCCCCTAGCCAAAGGAGAAAAGATATGTTCAATCAGCTAAATGGTAAGACAGCCCCAAACATAAGTGAACTTCCCTTAAGTGACAACAGTATGCTCTTGAGAAGGGAAGTGACATTAACAGGGCGCCAACCTTGTGCCCACAGCCATGACGGGCACCTCCCCTGGACCCCAGGGCTCAGCCACATTTCTCTCCCTGTTGCAACTCCAACCCACTGACCACATTCCCCCTTAGTCTTTGTACTTACTGTTCCCTCTCCCCACAGACAGCCTCGAGGTCCACATGTCCAAAGTTTTCCTTCCTTTAGACCAGCTCAAATGACACCTTATCAGATGGATCTTCCCTGACCACCTAATTTGAACAGAAGAACATCATACACACAACCCCATCTCTGTCCCCTTACTCTGACTTATTTTTCCTATTGCATTTACTACCTGGCATGGTACATTAGTTTGTCTAATTGTTTGTGTCTCCACCCACACACCGAATTTTGAGTTCTGTGAGAATAAACCAGTGTCATTAGTAAGAACATGCACGCACATGTGTGTGAATATGTATATCATTACACAATTTTATACATAAATACTCTGTGTGTAGATGAATGGACAGATGGATAGACAGATAGAAAGATACAGAGATGATAGATAGATCTCTTGATGCACTGGACCAAAGAAGTATTCAGAAGTATTGTCAGAATAATTTAGAAGTATTGCTCGTCAGTATATTTTGTAACCAAATGTAAATTCCTAGAGGTAACAACTGTTTGTCTCCAAAATATTGTGAGAACCAAGTTGCCACTTACAAAATCTAAGGCAATCTCTGGCATACACAAAGAATGTGTCCGCAACCCTAGGCCACTGCCATCCCCACCACTCCCGCCTACCCCCAACACACGACCAAGTTGCCACTTACAAAATCTAAGGCAATCTCTGGCATACACAAAGAATGTGTCCGCAATCCTAGGCCACTGCCATCCCCACCACTCCCGCCTACCCCCAACACACGCTCTCTCAACCTCATGCAGGAGGTCAACCAGCACTGACTTGAAACACAGAATAGAAATCTCAGACACCAGAATGAAATCATGATGCTGAAGGCAAGTTTCAGGGCAGAAGAAAGGAAGAAACAGGTCTTTGTATCTCCTACCTGCCCACTGATACAAAGTGTTACTGGGGAAAAGCTAGGAAAATAGATATCGATATAAGTGTCCTGGAAAACAGAAACTCTGCTATTTCATTAGAAACAAAAAGAGCAGAGAGATAAGGAGTTGCTGGAAATAAAATTGAATAATGAAAATTGATGCTGGAGCAATTAATTTTTCTATCAAAAAATTAAATCATTTCTGTTTTACCCAAATCTCATTTCCACTGAGAGAATACCACACAAGTATAATTTCAATGAAAAAAAAATATGATGTTTGAAAAAATTAAGAAACTTGTCAGACTCTGTGTTTTGCAAGAACCGCGATTTCAAAGGAGCATGCTAGTTAACAAGCAAGTGCCACATGAAGTGTCTCCTGGTGCTCCATCTACAGATCTTTGAGCTGTTTTTGAGGTTCAGCTTTTAGTGCTTACAGTTCTGACCACTTGCTCAGAAGTACTGACTGCCTTGTTCTGCTTGAGTCAAGCAAAGGCTTAGCATGAAGCTACCGGTAACAGGCATCTCTAAAGTTAGAAACCACCATAGGCTTCTGGGTTGCTTTGGTGTCACTTCCTGACCTTATTTTTATGAGAATAGGCTTATAACAAAAACTGGCTGAAAAAGTACATTGCACAGTAAAAACAATTACAAAAAAGGGTTAAAGTTTCCAAAATGACTGAATTAATTACATCACCTATATTATCTGTCACCCAACATCAGTCCCCGACGGTACATACACAAATATTTGTCAGTTCCTTCTCCCTATGGTCATTAAAATTTAAAAGTGCTCGGTGGGCTTTTGAAAGAAGAAAGGGAAAAATTAACATAGAAATTCTAAAATGTTTTGGTTCCAGGACCTCTTTATAGTCCGAAATTATTGAGGACTCAGAGTTTTGGTTTATGTGGGTTCTACTGATATTTGACAAATTAGAAATTTAAATGGAGACATTTAAAAATATTTATTCATTTATTTAAAACAATAACAAATCCATTGCATGTTAACATAAACAACATTTTTATGAAAGATAACAACATTTTCCAAAACAAAAAAATTTAATAAGAGTGGCACTGTTTTACAATTTGCAAATCTCTTTAATGTCTGACTTAAAAGAAGATAGATGATTCTTACATCTGCTCCTATATCTGATCCATTGCAGTGTTGTTCTAGCTGAAGTATACGAATACAATCCAGCCTCACACAGAGAGTAGTTTTGAAAAGAGAGTATTTAAATAGCTTTTTCAGATAATTGTGAATATTCTTCTTTGATGCTACATCAAAACTTGACAAGCAGTAGTTTATCAAAAGTTGCAATGTGTAATATAAAACAATATCAATGAACTTTTCATACTTTTACATTGAAATCTATTAGTCTATGTTATGCTTTCAATGGATCCTTGGTTTTGTAACATCTTGGTCATTTTAAAAACATGTGTTCACTGAGTCATGCAGATCTTCCAAACATTGACACATTTCATTACACAATTTTTAAAAATCACAATTATTAATTAATATCAACAACAAACTCATGAGAAAAGGTTTTAAGTATTGGGACTCTGTCAAGTTCACAAGGGTGGATATAAATTTTCCAAACTTTCTATTGTAGTTTGAAGATTCTAATTTTATCATTGGCACTAAACACTTGCAGTCTTTTCCCTTAAAGTAAGAGGCTGACTTCATTCACTCTTAAGAAGATACCTGACAGATTCCCAAGTTCCATAACTGTAGTTGGTCATTTTTCAAAGTAGAAATGGTATTCTATGCAAAAAGTGGTTAACAGCTCAGTCACACATGTGCTCTTCCTTGAGACAAAACAGTATTCAGTACTCAGCAGAAGTGCCTTATGCTTACTTCCCATTTTGTGACAGAATGTTACAAAGATGTATAGTCTTTGGGGTTGAGCTTTAATAACATTAATAATGTTTACTGCTTCATCAAAGACATTCTTAAGTGAAACTAGCTTTGTTTTCCCCCTGCAATTGTGTGGCAATGAAGGATACGGTGGAGACTACAGTTAGGTACCTTGACTTGTGCTAAGATGGCAGCAGTTTTATCCACCATTTCTTTTGCAGGGTAACAAAGGCAAATAGCATCTCAGTATTTATTAAAAGGAAAACAGTTCTAAAGCTGGACCTTCTCAAAATGTCTCCAGAACCCTCAGAAGTCTGCAGGAACACACTTTAAGAACCAATTTTTAAAAATCCTCAACAAAACCACCACTTAGTTTTTCATCAATAGTCAGTGAAAGTGAGAGAAATAGGTAGGGTGACACCAAAGATGTCTGGGGTATAACTAGGCTGATACAGCTGTCGTACCCTAAGCTGACCTCATTTATTTATTTTTACCTTCTGAGTTCTAGCTTAAGATCTACATTGAGAAAACCTATTGGCAGCCAGCAATAAAATTTGAGCAAATCTTAAGCTCATCTTTCCAGAACTCTCTGACCCATGCCTGATATCTGAGAAGGCTGCACTTTTCCCAGGTGAATGTCAATCTTCAGGTTTAAGGAGAAATACAAGTGAAGCCTTGCAAAATGACATCATCCCAAAAGAAGACAAGACTCTGGGAAGGATGAGATTATGCCACCCAAAGGACATTTTTCTTCCAAGATGGAATACAGAGAAAACACTATAATGCTGCCCCAGACAGCTGGATGGCCTAGAAAGACCTTGGACCTCAGCACAGCAATCTGAGCTGGCGTCTGGGCTCTGGCACTCACCACCCAGGAGACCATAGCAAATTGGTGTCCCTGGGCCTGATTCACCATTTGCATACTGAGAATTATATCAGCCCCAAGTTTATTGTGGGGAGCAAATGAAATAATGTATGGGATGGCATGAACCCATAAAGGTACTTGATTACTAAAGGAAGAGGCCATCCTGCTACCAGAACGAAAGTAAAACAAGGGCTGCTGTTGCTAAATTATAAGCACAGCACAGTGTCAAGTCCTTCAAAGGCATTCAGTAAATAAGCTGGATTTTATGGAGAAGAGGAGCAAGCAAACTATGACACGACAATTCGTTTCAATCCTTTAAAAATATCACTTCTTCCTTTCCCAGTTCCTATTCTTTCCCCATTTTCTCAATTCCTTCTTTCTCTCCTACCCTGTCTTCAACCTGGAAGTCACTTCCAGCAGTAGCCACAAGAACTGTTTGGACCAGCAAGAAAACTAAAATGTTCACTAATTCCTCAGGCTGAAAGGCCAAAGGAATAATTTTTTTAAAGCTAACGTTTTAAAAAATTAAATCAACAAGTTGCCACTGGCTTGAAACATGAGACAGGAATGCTATAAATCAACTACTAGCAGAGATAATTTTTTTTTAAACGACATGTATTAGAAGTATTACATAGAGTGAGGAACTGTCAGTCACAGCTTCAAATCAGTAACATACGCTTCATCTACGTTGTTGGTCCATGTGGCCACAATGATTCAGGAGAGAACATAATTATTTGTAAACCAGTGGCTTCACACAGGAAATCTGAGCTAAAAACAGGCATTAGTACAAAAAGAAAAAGATCAGAATATTATTCTGCACCACTGTGTGCTGCCTTCCTAGTCCAATAAGTGATACCAAAATTCAGGTGCCTTTCCATAGGGCTTCACACAGGAAATCTGAGCTAAAAACAGGCATTAGTACAAAAAGAAAAAGATCAGAATCTTATTCTGCACCACTGTGTGCTGCCTTCCTAGTCCAATAAGTGATACCAAAATTCAGGTACCTTTCCATATATTTGTAAACCAGTGGCTTCACACAGGAAATCTGAGCTAAAAACAGGCATTAGTACAAAAAGAAAAAGATCAGAATCTTATTCTGCACCACTGTGTGCTGCCTTCCTAGTCCAATAAGTGATACCAAAATTCAGGTGCCTTTCCATAGTCTCCCCAGGAGAAATGGGTGTATCAGTTCCAAGTAATATAATAAGAGTCTAAAAGAAAGGGGCAATTCAAGGTTTTAGCAAAAGTAAAAGGCCTTTTTTCTAAACAAGCTTCAATTCTACAAGTAACAAGTGCTTTGTCAGGGTTTTGTTTGTTTTTTAAGAAGTTATTTTTTCCCCTCAAAACTGGTACAGAATTGAATACCTTCAATGTTTGCTTTGGGAACTCTGGGAAAGAAACATAGGCACTCAGAATTTCTGTCTTACTCTCTTATAAAGACACTTCTACCATTAGTTCTTTTTATTTTATTCTTTTAGGAAACTACCTCAAAATTAAACTTTGCAACTGTGAAATGTTATGTAATTGTTAGTAGGAGATGATCTACTTGTCATTCATGATGAGTGAGAATTTTATGACGGAATGAAAGGAATTATCTTACCTCTTCCTACCTTCAGTTTTTTGACTCATAGCTTAGTATTCATTTAGCACTTCAAAGAACCTTTCTGAAATACCTTAGTCATTTAAAATTTTAACTTACCTTTTCATAATACATAAGAAGGAATTAAAGATTAAATGTATACATACACACATAAAAAAACCCTCCAGCTTTAATTTAGAAATGACAAGAAGTAACATGTGTTCAAAGTTAAAGCATCGTTTTGATGTCATAAAGGCAACCGAGATTCCAGTTTTTGTTTAAGAAATAGATATTCTTAAAGTTTGCCATCTTATTTTGCTTTTTAACTTCTTATCAATGAAAATTTTAAGCACATGCAAAAGTAGACAGAATAATATAATAAACCCACATGCAAACATATATCCATCGTCCAGTTTCAATAACCAACTTACAGCTAATCTGGTTCCATCTATATCCCATCCCCTTCACCCACCTTTGGATTACTCTGAAATAAATCCCAGAGGTCATATCACTTCATATTAGAAACACATTCTGATAGATGCTCTTTTTGTTTTAAACAACCACAATACCACAATCACACCTAAATAATATTAACGATCCCTTAATATCATCACATACCCAATCACTGTTCCCATTTTGTCACTTGTCTCTTGGTGAGGGCCTTCTTGGTGGGAACTCTCTACGGAGTACCTTGGCAATGCAGGGTCTCACACAGTGAGGGCTGAGCAGCAGCATTCTAACGTTTTCTCCTGCTTTCCTGATAAAACCCCCAGTCTTCTCCCTGATAACCCATTAATCCATTCACATGGGCCTAGTCATCACGATCCAATCACCACTTAAAGGCTCCACCATATTGGGGATTAAGCTCCAACATGAGCTTTGGAGGGGACAAACATTCAGACTATTGCACTTCACTTATGCAAAATCTTAAAATCTTACACCACATTCTCTTCACATCTTAAACTCTTACACCACATTCTCTTCACATCTTAAAATCTTACACCACACTCTCTTCACATCTTAAAATCTTACACCACAATCTTAATAGCATAACAATTTAGTAATGTCTTTTTGACCTGTCCTCACATGAGGAAATATCATACTTTAATTTCTTTCTGTTGGATCTCTTCCAATTACAGCAGTTATGAACTTAGTTTGATGCATTTCCATCAGTTTCCTTTATTCCAACCTTTTTTGTGTGTCATTCCACTCTTCTAGGTAAAAACCAGTCCAACATAGTGAAAATCACAGACACAGCCACAATGACAGCATCGAAAGGTTGCCTTAAAAATCCAGGTGTATTTCATTACTAAAATAAATTTCAGTTTGATTAGATTGCAGTTCCAGTTGTTAGCTCCAGAAAGGCTTCTTAGTCAGAATGGAATAAAGATTGACATTAGACAGCTCTTTCAAAATAATAAATCACTTCAACTGTGTCTGCTCCTGTCTCAGTGCTTAGGGGAATTCTGCATCTGATCAAGAGTGATAAGGCTTTTCTCAAGATGAACAATGGTGAGGGGTTTCTGATCCAGCTGATAACTTTATGCCTTGGGCTCTATCAGAGACTTCCATGAAGCGATGATTGGCAAAGATTTTTCCTTGTCCTACCTCAATTCAGTGAAGCGCCTTCACTGTAGGTGTTTCAGCAGGTCAGTCTGTTCTCTCTACCCTGGCATTACACATAAACCTGCACACAGCACCCTGTATCATTAAACTTTGAAGATACTACTGTTACTACCAATTCAAACATTACTTTTCAAAGCATTTTCTGTTCTGTTATTTCTTCAAACTTCATTATTAAACATTTTGATGCCAATTTGGAAGATGTTATACCATCTGGCAAAACAGTCCCTGGCATACAGTAAGCACACAAATATTACTGCATGAGTAATGACTATATTAGCAAAATGGATATCCATTNGAAGCGATGATTGGCAAAGATTTTTCCTTGTCCTACCTCAATTCAGTGAAGCGCCTTCACTGTAGGTGTTTCAGCAGGTCAGTCTGTTCTCTCTACCCTGGCATTACACATAAACCTGCACACAGCACCCTGTATCATTAAACTTTGAAGATACTACTGTTACTACCAATTCAAACATTACTTTTCAAAGCATTTTCTGTTCTGTTATTTCTTCAAACTTCATTATTAAACATTTTGATGCCAATTTGGAAGATGTTATACCATCTGGCAAAACAGTCCCTGGCATACAGTAAGCACACAAATATTACTGCATGAGTAATGACTATATTAGCAAAATGGGTATCCATTAAGTAAACCTTCAACATAGTTTGGGTTGCTCTGACAAATTATAATCTATGAGCCAAAGTCCTTAAATGATGGCGTTCCACAGAGTTATGTTGTTGGTCAGCCTTGGTTTTCTCCCTAAATCTTCTCATCGGGCCCCTTCGCCCATGGCCAGAGACTTGTCTTCCATTTGGCACCTACAGCTGTATCTCAGGCCCAGGCACTGTGCCAAACTCCAGACTCTTGTTTCCAATTCCTCCTAGACATCTCCACTTGGATTTCCCAAGAGCACTCCAAACTCCACTTGTCCATGGCTGAATTTGTCATCTTCCCCTCCTATGTTTTTACGCTGGTGAGTGACTCTCCGCCACCATCTGAGCTTCATCTGAGACTGCTCCTTCTTCGCATCCCTACTTCTAATGGATTGCCCATTCCTGCTGATTTTACTACCTACACATCTCTCAAAGCTGACCCCTCTGCTCCATCCCCACATTTCCAACTTAACTCAGGCCCTAATACTCTTTCCCTTGGAAACTTTTATAGTCTCTCAATGGCTCTCCACATCCCAGTCTTCTCCCCAGTCCTCAAACCTACTGCCACCAAATCAGATCTTGTTTCTCTCTGCTCAAAACCCTTCTCTGGCACTCCATCACTTCTACTGGCCTAGAAGCAGTGTGACCATGCAATTTATCATCTAACCTGGCACCCTTCTGAGAGTGAGAAGTGGCACTGCTAACAGATACACTGGTACTGTGACTGTCCTGGGAAAACCTACACAAAAGGCCCTCCTGAGTATCTGGCCATATCTCCCATCACACCCCCCCACCTTAGGCACCCCCACTCTAGTTTCCGGAACCTGCCAATGTTCTCTCACCTCTGTGCTCGTACAAACTGCCTTCAACTCTTGAACTACCTTCTCCTCCTGGCACATTCCTATTTATCATTCAAACTTGCTTTAAACATCACCGCCCCTGAAAAGATTTCTCTAAAACCTCCTGGCTGATCTGATTACACATTCCCCATGCCAACACAGTGCCTTGGACTTATTCCTGCAGTGGGACCTGCTCCCTGCAGTGCACACACAGGACACATCTAACCTTCCCTCCTCTGAGCTCCTTCAGGAGAGTGTATGTCTCATTCATCTTTATCTCCCCAGCAACTATGGTAAGATAACAGGTCTGCACCCAGCAGGGATTTTTCTCATATTTCTCAACCATGTCTTACATTTAACAAAAAATTTTTGCCAGAGCTAATTCAGCAAAATTAAGGAAATAAAAGAAAATGAGACAGGATGAGATAAGCAGCAGTCAGTAGCCCCTGATACTAGCCCTGTATATCACAGATCATGACTGCATTTAAGCAATTTTTTTAAAAAGGAGATCTCTAAGATGATAGAGTCTGAGCTAATGGCAGAACTCCCGTAGGAGGCAAGGAAAGGAAAATAGTCATGGAGATAAGCCAACATTATGCTAATCACTGTCCACTAAATTCTTGAGGATTCTAGTATAAACTTAAGTGTTAAAACAAACCTGCTGAGTACACAATAGTTCTCAGGGCAGGAATGGGGGGAATGACCGGGATCTCGCTGCTGTGACCACAGGAACATGGAGATAACAATCCTGCTAGTATACCTTCCTGCAGTGCTTTATAGTTTGCAAAGTGCTTCCCTACATATTACACTATCTGACCTTCAGGACAACCCTGTGAGACTTAGATGACACCTGAGGCTCAGCCAACATTTGTTGCAATCTGGCAATCCCTCCAGGATCCCAGCCCAATGCCACTTTCATAATCCAAGACACACCAGGTAGCCCGGACCTTACACTGCTTCTTTCTGTGAAGCCCTTCAGCATCCAAGATGGGAACCAGAGCTCCAAATGTTCCACTAGCCAACTTGTCATTTTACAGCTGGGGATAATCTAAGGTGGCTGCCAGGACAGAAGCCAAGCCAGGGACATGTTCACAGTGTCAGGGCCAGGCTGCTGCCACAGCCACAGCAGGCGCATGGTAGAGGCTCCATTTCTTCCTTGTGTAACACAGACACAGAGAAAGCCATCATGTCCTGTGCATGTGACAATGGAGCTGCACTCTAAGGCAGCAGCAATGTACAAGCTCAAGCTGACCCCCAATCTAGGAGCCAAACTGGAGAGAAAATGTTCCCACAGAGACAGAGAGAACAGATCTGGAGTTCTTAAAATATATACCACATGCAGAAGCCATAGCTCTTGAAATTTAACATTTAAAGTCTATTTCTCATGGATAAAACAGCTCTTCTAGTATCTTTTTAAATATGCAAACACACCTAAAAGAGGTAGAGTAACTATCACTTTAGTGTGAATTAGCCCATGAATTCACTATCTTCCTTATCAGCAACTGTTACTGGACAGAGGAGATCACTGGGCTTCTTACTCAAGTAAGAGACAGCTGAAGGCAGAGAGAAAGGACTAGCTTAACGGGGTGGTGGAGTTACCACAGAGGAACTCAGCCTATCTCA
>NW_007726332.1:310643-312532 GCF_000696425.1 Galeopterus variegatus | reverse complement strand
GAGAGAAAGGACTAGCTTAACGGGGTGGTGGAGTTACCACAGAGGAACTCAGCCTATCTCACAGTTTTCCCCAGGGTCGGCTCTGAAAGGACTACAGTTGCAATGGTCTAAGAACTAATTACAATGAGTACGAACTCACCACTGATATGATTTACCATTTCATTCTTCTTACCACTAAAACTGAGAAATAAATACAGTGAGAACATCCAGGTGTATCCCAGTGTCAGTGTTCTAATGTTTCTAAAGCACAGTTAAGGAAGATAAAACATTAATGTCATTCAGTCCTAGAGAGCTGGTATAGCTATAAAAAAGTCATGTAATGACTGCAGCACAATCAGACCTGGTCTAACATATATGGCCTTACTTCATTGGTCCCTTACAACTTAGAGCAGAAAGGTGATTCAGCAATCTCAGAATCTCACCTGCTCCTCATTCTAGTCTCTCTCTTCACTGCTGCATTTCTTCCTACCGTGGTTGACCCATGTTCCATATGCATTGCAAGAATGTTCTATCAACAATGTTCTGTAATATTACATTAATTTTATTCAACCGAGCTAGGAGCAGCCTCATGTTCCCCACAAATCCTGTATGTCCAAGATACCAAGCAAAATAAAAAGAACTGAGAGCAGGCAAAAGATCCCCAAGCTGTAAGCTGGACAGTTTTCTTTATGTCCAACTATCCCAGGTTTCTGCTACTTTTAATATTATACAAAAAGGCAAGAATTAACAATTGAGACAACAATTTGAAAAACTTTAATATTGAAACAATTCACCCACATGAATGAGTGGTTTGGCTGAGAGGAGCAGAGAAAACTATTTCTCAAAGAAAGTATAACCAATTTGCAAACTGCCAACACCAAACATACAAACCATTAAGCCACATGTTTAAAAATCTTCATAGGATTTTAGTAATGGTGGAGACAATTAAAATCTTTGAAAAATATATTTTAAAACACCTAGTTGAAGACACTGGAGAACAACCAAAAATAGGCACAGACTAGAGGGAATTTGACACTTGAGTGAAGGGAACTGCACTGGGTGAGGTCCACATTTGTAGGGCTTTTCTCAGATTATTCCCTAGGCTGCACAGGGTTGAGTGAACAGAACTCTAGCAGGAAGCCACAGCCGAATTGGCTTGAGGAGTGAAATGACAAAATTCAGGACTACCAGATGACTGGATATTGAGGAGAGAAATCCTGGAAAGGATGGGGCTACAGACAGAAAAACTTCCAAATATGTAAACTCAAATCCTTGCTTTCTCCTAAACTGTGCATGTACAAGGGAGTCTCCAAGAGGCCCAGAAAAGAGCAAGAGCTAGAATACCGAAAGACAAGAACTGAGATTCCAGCTCTTCCCACTGTAGGAGAGAAAGTCTGAAGCTTGAGTGCCACAAAGTTAAAAGAACATAAAACACCTTGAGATTTCCACTGGAACCCCAGGCTGGCTATGCCTTATAAGCAAAGACTATGTCCTAGGACTACAGAATTTGCCTTAGGACTAAGAAAAAAAAGTGAAACAGTCCTACCCTTATAAGCCTTCATAATTTTAAGGTGATCAGCCAGTAATTTAACTACCTGCTAGAAAATAAAGGAAAATAAAGGAGAAGAACCATATGATCATCTCAATAAATAAAAAAAAAACATTTTCCAAAATTTAAGCCATGCTTAAAAAAAAAAAAAACAGAAAATGAAGACTAAAAAGGAACTTCCTCAATTGTGATAAAGTGAATCTATAAAATAAATACAGTTAACATCATACCTAATGGGGAAACACCAAATTCTGTCCTCTTAAGATTGGGTATGAGGAAAGGATGTCTGTCCTAGAGGCCTCAGCATGCAATAAGGCATGAAAAAGAAATAAAAGTCATAAATTTTAGAAAAGAAAAAGAA
>NW_007726332.1:308327-310111 GCF_000696425.1 Galeopterus variegatus | reverse complement strand
GAAACACTAAATTCTGTCCTCTTAAGATTGGGTATGAGGAAAGGATGTCTGTCCTAGAGGCGTCAGCATGCAATAAGGCATGAAAAAGAAATAAAAGTCATAAATTTTAGAAAAGAAAAAGAAAACTGTTTTTATTCATAGACAACATGATTGTTTACATAGAAAATCTTAACATATCTACAAAGAAAACTCTACTAAAATAAGTGAATTTAGTAATGTCACAGGAAACAAAGTCAATATACAAAAATCAATTTCATTTCTATATACTGGTAATAAACAATTTCAAGAAGAAATTTTTAAAATACCATTTATAACAGCATTGAAAAGCTTAAAATACTTTGGAATACATTTTAAAAAACACATGTAAGACCTGTATATTGAAAATTACATGATATTGATGAGCAATATTGACATTAAAAAATGGAGAGATATACCATGTTTATGATTTGAAGATGCTCACAATTATTAAGATGTTAATTCTCCTCAAACCGATCTATAGATTCAACACAATTTCAATTCAAAATCCAGCAGGCTTTGGGTGGAAATACGTTAGCTGACTCTAAAATGGACATCAAAATGCAAAATACCACGAATAGCTAAAATAGCCTTAAACACAATCAAAAAAGAACAAAGTTGGAGGGCTCACACACCACCTGATCTTCAAGACTCACTGTAAAGCAACAATAGTGAACAGTGTTGTATTGGCATAGAGATGGACAAACATCAACAGAACAGAAAAGAGAAGTGAGAAATAGACCCATACACATGGTCAACTGATTTTCAACAAAGATTCCAAGGCAATTCAGTGGGAAAAAAGAAAGTCTTTTCAACAAATGGTGCTGAAGTAACTGGATTAGTGTATATAAAAATATTCAACTCTTCTGTCACATCACAGACAAATACCAACTTAAGAGGGATCACAAACCTAAACATAAAAGTTAAATCTATAAGGTTTTAAAAGAATACAGGAGTATATCTCTGTGACCCTATGACAGACAGATTTTTAAGAGAGGACACAAAATGTACAAACCATGAAAGAAGAGATTTATAAACCTGACTTCATAGAAATTTAAAACTTCTACTCAAAGACACCATTAAATAAATGAACAGGCAAGCCACAGACTGGGAAAAAGTACTCACAATACATATTTCTCATAAAGGACTCATACCCGGAAAACATAAAGAACTATAAATAAATAATAAAAAGACAAATCCAATTTTAGAAAATAGGGCAAAAGACTGAAACTGGCACTTATCAAACAAAAAATATGAATGGCCAATAAGCACATGAGAAAGTGCGCAACAGCAGGGAAATGCAAACGAAAACCACAGGATACCATTTCATACCCACTAGAACAGCTAAAATTAAAAAAGAACGGCCATACCAAGAGTTGGTGAGGATATGGAACAACTGGAACTCTCATACACTGCTGGTGGGAATATAATAATATAATGACTTTGGAAAACTGTTTGGGAATGTCTTATGAAACATACACCTACTCTATTATCCAGATATTCCACTTGTAGGTATTTACCCAAAAGAAATGAAAAGGTTATGCACATAAAAATTTGTGTATAAGAATGTTTATAGAAGCATTATTCATAATAGACAACAACAGGAAAAACTCCAAAAGTCCACCAAGAGGAGAATGGGTAAAAAAATGGGTGCTACATTTACAGAATGGAATACCACTTGAAAATAAAAATGAACAAAATAGGGCCAGCCCGGTGGCGCACTGCTACAGTGCGCCGCTTGGGAGCGCGGTGGCGTTCCCGCCGAGGGT
>NW_007726332.1:290267-307527 GCF_000696425.1 Galeopterus variegatus | reverse complement strand
AAAAAAGACAAAAAAGACAAAAAAAAAAAAATGAACAAAATAGTGATACACACAATGTTATAAATGAATCTCACAGAAATGATGCTGAGCAAAAGAAACAGATACAAAAGAGAACATACTGTATAATTCCATTTATAGGAGCTTCTAGAATAGGCAAAACTAATCCACAGTGAAAGACAGCACATTTGCTGCCTCTGGCAGCAGGGGACTGACTGAGATAGGGCACAAGGGAACTCTCAGAGTGACAGAAACGTAACTCTGACTCGGTTGCTGGTTTCACACTTCTATGTGTTTGTCAAAATTCAGATTGTTCACATCTGATCTTTTATTTCACCATATATAAAGTTTACCTCAGTTTATAAAAACCATTATTGGGGGTAGCAGGGGTTGAAGAACAGACTGCCTTAAAGGGCAAGAATAAGTAAGAGATTACAAAAAAGAGAACATGATCCCTAAACTTCCTTCACAAACATTCAAGGACAAACTGAAAGGTTGGCGCAAAGCCAAAAATCTAAAGCCATGAACCAAAAGAGGCAAAAAACCAATCCAGCTAAGATGATGATGAATAAAAACAAAAACTCAGTGACTATGTTAAAGAAAACATGAGATTGCCAGATTTAGCAAATATATTTAATCTGGCAACCTAAACCAACAGACAAAAATACCAGACAGCCAGATTAAAGAGAGTGATTTTTTAATCATTTTTAACAAAATGCTCTTTCCATAATTTCCATGATAGAAATTCCTACTGAGAATGAACTGAGATTACACATATACCAGAAACCACCCAAAACTCATGCTTACCTTCAGTGAAACTCCCTGTTAGGGTTATTACCACAAATACTTTCCCCTCTGGCTCCAGATCCACCTGGAAAGAGAAAAAAAAAAAGTACGTTATATTTTAATACTAAGATACTGTTTGTGCGCTTTAAGTAAATCTTTACAGAGTGTCCTAAATGCGTAAATTACAGCCATAAATCAAATCTAAGACTTTCGTTAAACAGTAGAAGGGCAAGGAAAGAAGGGAAAGCTCAATAAATTGTAAAGGTTGAAAAGCAAATCTAAAAGAAACTACGTTTTTTTTTTGTTTTTTTTTTTCAGAATTTCCCTTCTCTTGAATTTTATTCTCTTCCATTTTGGACTCTTCATGATATAGAAAAGCACTTATATACTTGGTAATTGTTTTTCAGACATCCAAATCTTATGTATACCAGTTGTAAGAGCAGCATTTTATCAAACCACATGGAAGGAATACAAAATAGAGAAATGATGGCAACATACAGGGTCATGAACAAACGTGGCATGGTCAACTGCAAATCTTTAGTTTTATGGAGTAAAAAGTATAGAGCCTCTGTCTGCACGTTTCCACCAAAGTATAGTCCATCTTAAGGAAGCGCTGGGGAAGGAAGTTCAGGAGCTCTGCGTTCACTACCCTTGATGTTCACAGGAGCATCAACATCCCTTAAAGTTCTTATCAGTAGAGATAGCAAGGCATGCATTCTGCAAATGAGGCAGCCTGAAGTCCTTTCACGCACTCTGGTTTCCCAAAGACCCTCATGCAGCCTGGCACCCAGGACGGAATAGTGCCCTCCAAATCTGCTGTGATCACCACCAGCTCAGGAGGGCAGGCTCTGCCCTCTTCCTCCCGATGCTAGCCTTCCTGTCGACGAACACCTCTAAGCCTTGCATCATGAGCTTCCTGTGGTCACAAATACATGAATTTACAATTGTCCTTAAGTAAATCTTGTCAGATTCAGCCCATGGGCCCATTTCTGCCTCTGACCTTCATCTGAAATAAGGAAGTCAAGAGAAGCTGAGTATAGGTACGGATGGTCATTTTTGGTAGAATATGAATAACTTGCAAATCGTATGGTACAGTAAAAAGAACTGTGCACTAGACCAGGCCACAGAGTCTGGTCTGACTCCACCACAGCTGGCTCTGGCCTCTGGACAAGGCCCTTCCCACCGAACCTCACTGTTCTCATCTGAACGCCTATGAAATCATTATCCAGCATTTCTGACATGATCTTGAAGAACCTTAACAATTCTATTTACTGTTTTATTGTACCCATAGGTGAACAAAAACCAAAGAAAAAAAAATTCATTGGTCTTGACCTAGGTCACCACCACATATTTTTAATTAACACCACACCTTGATTATATACTTTTTCAGCCTGTTTTAGTACCCATAGGTGAACAAAAACCAAAGAAAAAAAAATTCATTGGTCTTGACCTAGGTCACCAACACATATTTTTAATTAACGCCACACCTTGATTATATACTTTTTCAGCCTGTTTTGTACAGACTCGGAAAGTTTTACCTGTGTAACAGCCTATAGCTACAACCCTCCCTTTCACTACCTAAAATCTGATACCAATGTGGTGCCCACACTGCAAATCACCTCCATGCCAAATCAGCTACGTGCATCATGACTACTGCTAACTTAACAATATCCCCTTAACTATCTTACCACCACTTGTGAACCTTTATAGAACAATTCTGAAAATAGAGCTCTCTGGAGAGATGACTAAACAGGATGTCAGTCTCTAATTGTCTCCACACTCTGCCTTGACTTGATTAAAGTCAAAAATATGTTATTTTTAAAAGCCACTCCCTCATCTTCAATATAAAGACCTGGCAGAGAACACACACATACACATACATTCGACCTCACAGCACAAACTGCTCTTGGCACAGAAACAGCAGCTGCCGGCCTCAGGACAGACAGACTGCCAGGCCGCCTCCGCCATCCTGCAACCCACAGCCAGCCTGTAAACTCTCTCCAACTCTGCCTCCAAGGCCTACAAAGAAGGTCACTCCACCCAGTGGGTCAGGGGCTGCGGTGACAGAGGCAGGAGATTCCACCATGATTCTAAGGAATCAGGGGCTCTCACAAGTAGAACAGGTTTGCTTCCTCATTTTTGACCCATGCCATTATAGTAATGGACAAGCCAAATTCAAACACCATCTTCACAGCCTTGTCCATCTAGGGCATAAGTGCTAAGACATCAGACTTCAGAGCAGGGTCTTACAAACTGCAGGTCAAGATTTGTTAGAGGGGCATGAAAACAATTTAGTGGGTTGCATACAACAGGGATTAAGTAGAATAAAATGGAACAGAAAATATGAACACGCCACAGGTAGCAAGGAAAAGTCCTACTGCATGAAATGTTTGTTTCCAGTTTTGTATCCATGTATAAGGTTATACTGGGTTTTAATGTAAAGATGTATTCCTTATTGTGCCACAGAGAAATGGTTTGAAAAGTGCGGTCTTAGAGTTTATCAGTTCCATCTACGCAGTGCTGAGGGGCTGTTGTCATTTATTCATGGTGATTGCTTGGATACCACCAGTGATAGTCAACTCACTACCTCAACAGCTGGCTTATTTCAATCCTGTACTCCATAGACAGATCTTTCTCTATTAGCAGAAATGCAGCACAACCAATAGTTTCCACTCACTGACCCTAGTTCCATCTTCTACAGCTCTAGTGGCTACTACCTCTCTACCTAGAATATCCATTCCAGCTTCTGGAACAGCACTTGAACTTTATTTGAGAACTGCCCTGCCCCACAAGTAGTCCAAATGGTTCAGCTGGAATTCTTCCCTGAGCTCCAGAAGGGACAGTGACCCAGGCTAACGCTGAATTCCCCCAGCCAGGATGACTAGCCTGGAACTGACACATTCCTTGTATTTGGCTATCAGAGTAATGGCAATTCCCTATCCTCAGTAACTCCTGGTTCAGTTTTGGCACAAAATCCAAGTAGGTCTAATTAGGAATCCTAGATCTACAAGGAAAAGACATGATATCACTTCCGCAGAACTTCAATCCAGAAGGACATAAACTTGGGACTATCTGGCGCCCTTGTTGCCACCACACTGTGTTAGAGAAAGAAGCCAATGAAGAGGGGAGAGACGAGACACAGAGAGACCAGGTCTTGATGATATCACTTAAACCCGCACATGAAGCCTTGCTTGATTCTTCTGGACTTTTCAGTTATTTGAGCCCATACATTCCCTTTCATGTTTGAGCCAGTTTGAATAGGTTTTCTATCACTTGCACCCAAAAGACTTATCCAAATGGCCAGCCAAAGAGAAGTCAAATATTTGACAATTATCACATCCTCCCACACCTTCTCACACCTGTGCTGTCCCCTGAAATCTGCTTCTCTGCTTTCCTCCAGCACTGAAACAGCTCCTGCAACCTGTTACACATCTAATTCTTGTGACAGCTTCCGTCATGAGTCTTGAGTTCCGTGCTTCCAGAGCACCACTCTTTCCTGGTCCTCCTCTCACTCCTGACCCCACCACTTACCCAGCAGCCCACACTGGAAGCCCAGGCGCCTCACCACATACGTGTAATTGCTACCAGATCCCATCAAGTCTGCTTTCTGAGTGTCTCCTAAACCTCTCTCTCCTCTCCATTCCTACTGTCGGACCTCATCTGGCCTCTTGCAATGGCCTTCTAGCTAGTTTCTGTCCCCAGACTACTGTCCTCCAGCTGCTGCCAGAGACACGTTTCAAAAATTAAAATCTGCCATGTGACTTAGAACTCTTTCATGTTTCCTCTCTTTCCATGATAAGGTACAAACTACTTAGTGCAGCACACAGCCCAAGACCCTATGCCCCTTCCCACCTTCCAGCCTCAGTCGCCCCACCACCCCAAACACATCCAACCTGTATCCCAGCCTCTTTTCATTCTTGTACACTCTCCAGCGAGGCATGTTACATCATTTATTCTGAAAGAGCAACAAAACGTATTATGGGTCAGGCAGCACACTGGGGAATGTAGTCAAAATTGTGAAAATTACACATTGCCTGTCTAAAACTTATTGCCTAGTGATTTGGGGCATGTAATCTTTCTGACTGGAAAACCCTTTCCCTATTTTACTTGTCAGACTTTTATTTGTCCATCAAGATTCAACTCAAAACTCACTTTTAGAGGGAGACCCTCCCAGACCCCTTTTAGACAGTTGGGCAACTTCATATCTGTTATAGAGGCTGTTGCTGGGACCCACATCAGGTTGTAGTCATTGTGCCTGTCCCTGAGGACCCTGCCTTTCCTACAGAGTACTGAAATAGTTTGTGGGATAAATGAGTAAACAAAGTAACAAGATATCCCAAGCTCCTTCAGTAGCTTCACATAGGACATGGTTTTCTCCTTCTGGTCAGTTTCTTCCCAACATGCCCCAATTTTTACAAACCCCCATTAAAGAGTGAACATCAGCCTCAGGGGGTGGCCTGACCCTCACAGGGGACAGCGAGATTATCACCAACCTTGATCTTGACAGTAACAATGCCCTTTACTGGTGCAGCTAGACTGCATGGGTGCTTTGAAAAGCCCCAGTGGCCCAGGTTGAATTTGCATCAACTAAAACCACTGTATCTTTTCTATGTGCTATAAAACTTTGCCACTTCCTGCACTTGTACAGTGGTTAGGACCAAAATCCCCATGAAAACCTAAGCACTTTATATTTTTTCTGTAGAATTTCAGCTTGCTGATCCAAGCCCCAAGGTTTTGGATCCCAAATACAGTGAGTTCATTCACTCTCCTCAGCTCTAAGGTCCCCAAATCAGGGCTTCAAGTTAGCCATGCCATCATCTGAGGCACTGACAGAATGTACAACAGAACAGAGCTGGAGCCAGAGTCTAGGGCAGCCCACATAGAAATGGGCACATTCAGTGTTCTTACAGTCACAGTCGTTCGGAAGCAATGAATACACTAACTGCTCTGCCCTACAGACCACGTCTGTCTAAGGAGGGAAACTCCTGGGCCTTTGTTGAAGCACAAAAAGCAGTGGCCTTTTAAAAATGGTATTCTTATATGCAAATAGATAAATGAACAATAGTATAAAAACTCAGTGTCAACAAATGGTGTTGGAAAAATTGGAGATCCACAAACAAAATAATGAACTTCAACCCACACATTGTTACTCACACATAAATTAATTCAAAATGTATCAAAGACCTAAACCTAGAATCTAAAACCCAAAAACTTCTAGAAAAATACGTAAGAGAAAGTCTTTGGGACCATGGGTTAGGCAAATATTTCAGAGATAAGACATCTAACATACAATCCAAAAAAGAACAAATTGATAAATTGGACTTCATCAAAATTAAAATTTCTGCTCTTTAAAAGACACTGTCATAATCAGGAATCGAGATGGTGGAACAGACAGTCCCCAGTGTCACTCTCTCCCAAAATCAACCAAATTGCAACTATTAAAAAGCAAAGACTGCCATGCTGGGTCCACTAGAGCTCAGGGGAAGAGGAGGAGAGACCTATGAAGTTCATGAAGGCAGGAAAAGCCATGATGAGAGAAAGAAAGGACTGCTCCCACCATTTCCAGTCCCAGCCACTTCAAGCCTGGCCCTGGTAAGCACATGGAGCAAGAGGTGGCAAAAAGCCACAACTGTGCCCGTTGTGAGAAGTTGCTTGGAGACTGCAGGGAAGAGGAGGGCCATGGAGGCCCCCAGCCCAGCAAAACCAATGACAGGGCTCCTGTGGACCCACATAAGAGTGAAGGGGTACAGACAACTGAAAAAAGGAGCCACTCAAAGGCCAGTGAGTCATCACAAGGGCCCAGGACATGGCCCGCCCCATGGGAAGTGTTTGGAGTGTAGAGGTTGGGGGAGATTGGCCCACCGCGAGAACACTGGGGCATAGCATGGACAGCTGATCTGCTCTTCAATCAGCACAGGCCACTTAGTGGAGACTGATCAGGAGTTTAGAACTGCAGGAGGTGCAGTTTGCTGAAAAGACTCAGGCCCAGGCCAGAGATACCACACAACCCAGGTGTATCAAACCTCACAAGACCCCAAAGTGCTTAAAAGGTCAACTATAAAAACCTGAGCTGCACAAAAAGCCTTCCCCAGAGAATCAGCAGCAAAGCAGCAAATTAGCTCAACCACAGGGCTCAAGTGCTGGTCCCCATAGGAATTTCCCCCATTTCAGAAGTAGTCAATGGACAACAAATTAGTTCCAGTGCAGAGTTTAAGTAGAGAGAATAGTGAATAATCCAACACAGAACTGAAAGAAAACACAAAAAACCCACAGACCAGAGACAGAGTTCTGATATTAACCAGTAAAACTCTACCACCACCAAAGAACACCTATGAAACCCAGAAGGACCGGAAGCCCCCAGATCCCCAAGCTGGGATGGAGGGGAGCTGAGGGCCTCAGCCACACACTCCTGACGTTTGCATCCAGCCCAGTGACAACCATGCCGTCAGAAACTCCCCAGGCTCCTGAGCCAGAGAGGGGGGTTCACAGGCCTCAGCCACACCTCCCACCCTCCACAACCAGGCCAGTAAAGGAGCCAGCCATGGGCCAAACCCACCCCCAAACCCCCACTTCCGTTTCCCTCTCCCTCCCCTCTCCCTCTCCCCCCACTGTACTACAACATCTTAGAATGTAAAAAAATAATAAATAAATAAATAAAATGGTAAAATAATAATAATAAAATAAAAGACACTGTCAAGAGAATGAAAGACAAGCCACAGACTGGGAGAAGATATTTGTGAATCATATATCTAATAAAGCACTTGTATCCAGAATACACAAAGAACTCACAAAACTCGATAAGAACAAGCAATCCAACTTTTAACTTCACTTCACCCTGAGAAGATATACAAATGGCAAATTTGTACATAAAAATAAGTTCAATATCATTAGTCATTAGAGAAATGCAAATTAAAATGACAATGCAATAATACTACATATCTATTAGAATGGCTAAAATTAAAAAGTCTGACCACAGTAAGTGTTCATAAAGGTGTGGAGCAACTGGAACTCCAATACATTGTACACAGGACTGTAAAATGGTACCATCATTTTGGAAACAGTTTGACATTTTCTTAAAAAGTTACACATACCATTTGATCCAGCTGTTCCACTCCTAGGTGTTTACTCAAGAATAAATAAAGCATATGCCCATACAAAGATTTGTAAAGGAACATTATCTATGATAGCTAAAAAGTAGAAATAAAATGTCCATCAGCTGATTAATGTATTTTTAAAATGTATATTCATTCATACAATGGAATAGTCTTCAATAATAAAAAGTAATGAACTATTGATGCATACAACATGAAAGAATTCCAAAATACTGAATAAAAGAAGCCAGACCAAAAACAAAGAGTAGTTTCTGTATGAATCTGTTTATATAAAATTCTAGAAAAGGCAAACTAACCTAGAGTAACAGAAAATATATCAGTGGTTGCCTGGAGACTGGGGTAAGGAAAACAGAGAGTGGTAGGGAATGATTAAACAAGGGTGCAAAAGTAACAAGACGATAAATGGAAAAAGAACACTCTTTTTAACAAGTGGTACTAGGACAACTGTTATCCATAGGCAAAAGAATGAAGTTGGACCCCTACAACATAAGATACATAAACATTAACTCAAAATGGATCATAGACCTAAATGTAATAGCTAAAACTATAGAACCCTTAAGTGAAAACATAGGAGTAAATTTTCCTGACCTTGGTTAGGCAATGGTCTCTGAGATAAAACATCAAAAGCACAAGTGACAGAAAAAATTTTTATATATAGGACTACATCAAAATTAAAAACTTTTGTAATACAAACAACATTATCAACAAAGTGAAAAGGCAATCCTCAGAATGGGGAAAAAAATTAAAAATCATACATCTGATAAAGGATTTGTATACAGAATATACAGAGAATTATTACAACTTGATAATAAAAATACAAATAGCCCAATATGTAAAATATTACCCAAAGTGATTTACAGATTTAATGCAGTCCCCATCAAAATACCAATGACATTCTTCACAGAAATAGAAAAAACTATTCTAACATTCATATGGAACAACAAAAGACCTCAAACAGCCAAAGCAATCCTGAGCAAAAGAAAATAAAGCCAGAGGCATAACACTTCCTGACTTTAAATTATACTACAAAGCTATGGTAACCAGAACAGAATGATACTGGCATAAAAATAGATACTCGGACCAGTGGAACTTACAGCCCTCTGATATTTGACAAAGGTGACATAAACATACATTGAGGAGAAGACTGTCTCTTCCATAAATGGTGCTGGGAAAATTGGATATCCATATGCAGAAGAATGAAACCAGACCTGCCCCTCTCCTCATATACCAAAATCAACCCAAAATGAATTAAAAACTTAAGTATAAGTCCTGAAACTGTAAAACTACTAAGGGAAAATATAGGGGAAACACTTCAGGAACTAGTGTCGAGTACAGACTTTATGAACAAGAGTCCAAAAGCACAAGCAACAAAAGAAAAAATAAACAAATGGGATTATATCATACTAAAAATCTTCTGCACAGCAAAGGAAACAATCAACAGAGTGAAATGACAACCTACAGGGTGGAAGAAAATATTTGCAAACTATGCATCCAACATGGGATTAATACCCAGAATATACAAGGAACTCAAGCAATTACACAGTAAGAAAAACAAAAAACCCAATTAAAAAATGAGCAAAGGAGCTGAATAGACATTTTTTTAAGGAAAACATACAAATGGCTGACAGGCACCTAAAAAAATTCTCAGCATCACTAATCATCAGGGAAATACAAGTTAAAACCACACTGAGATACCACCTCACCCCAGTTAGACCAGCTATAATCAAAACAACAGAATAACAAATGCTGGTGAGGATGTGGAGAGAAGGGAATGCTCCCACACTGTTGGTGGGACTTTAAATTAGTACAACTGCTATGGAAAACAGTATGAAGATTTCTCAAATAACTGCGGATAGATTTACCATACTATCCAGCAATTGCCCTTCTAGGTATATAACCAAATGAATGGAAATCATCATGTCAAAGGGATACCTGCACTCCCATGTTCATCGCAATTCTATTTACAATAGCCAAGATATGAAACCAACCTAAATGTCCATTGATGGACAACTGGATAAGGAAAATGTGGTATATATACACCATGGAATACCACTCTGCCATAAAAAGAATGAAATTCTATCATTTGCAGCAATATCGATGAGCTTGGAGAAAGTTATGTTGCGTGAAATAAGCCAGGCACAGAGGGAAAAACATCACATGTCCTCAACTCATAAGTGGGAGCTAAGAGAGAAAGAAGGAAGGAAAGAAAAACCACAGTGGTGCGTTGGACTTGCAGAGGGAGAGAACATACCTAGAGTTATAGAGGTGGGGTGGGGGGAGGTCGGGGATTAATGGGGTGGGAGACACAGGGAATAATTGCAATTTGTGGTTTCTGGGCATGCTGACAGTATTGATCTGGCCATCACATCTTGGGCACAGTGGTGATGGTCAGCTTTGTACCCCATGAAAATGCATAACGAATAAAATAAAATTAAAAAATAGGCAAAGAATTTGAATAGACATTTCCCCAAAGAAGATATATAAATGACCAATAAGCATGTGAAAAATTGCTCAACATCATTGGTCATAAAGAAAATGCAAATCGAAACCACAATGTGATAGGCCTTCACACCTACTAGGATGTCTATTAATTAAAAAGACAGACAATGAGTGTTGACAAGGATGTGGAGACACTGGTACCTTTGTACATTGTTGGTGGGAATATAAAATGGAAGTAACTTTGGCCAATAGTTTGGCAGTTCCTCAAAAAGTTAAATACAGAGTTAGCATATGATCCAGCAATTCCAATGCTGCATATGCCCAAGAGAACTGAAAACATATGTTCACACAAGAACATACACAAAAATGTTCATAGCAGCATTATTCATAATAGCCCAAAAGTGGAAACAATCCAAATGTCCATCCAGTCATGAAAGTACAAATTGGGATACCTCCATACAATGAAATATTACTCAGCAATAAAAATATACATAGATGCTTGCTACAACATGGATGATCTTGAAAACATTATGCTAAGTGAAAGAAGCCCCTCACAAAAGACCACACATTGTATGGTTTTATTTACATGAAATGTTCAGATTAGGCAAATCTATAGAGATAGAAAGTAGACTAGTGGTTGCCTAGGGCTGGAGAGAGGAGGGGAAATGGGGATTAATTGCTAATGGGGATTAATAGCTAATGGGGTTCTTTTATAGCACAGATGAAAATGTTCTAAAATTTCATTTTGGCTCCCTTTCACTGCCTCCCCACTAGTCTATCCAGGCCTCTTTTCAAAATTCCACTCTTTGAACCTGCTCTTCTAGTCAGGCCCGTCTCCTCACTGTACCATCCACACACACCTTTGCTCGTGCTGTTTTCTCTGCTTAGCCTTTCTCTCTTCACCTCACCTATCTCTTCATTCACTCAAACCTTCACTGAACTACTCCCAGGGTCAGGACCACTGCCAGATGCTCAGGATTTCCCCAAGTAGCTCCCTGGGGCTGCAGATGGGTTGGTAACTGAGTACACCTGGGGAATAAGACACTAATACAGAAGCAGAAGGGACTGTTGCCAGGAAGATCTTTACATTAGCATTGATCTCTCTAGTTTCAAAATTCACATCTCAACTATTATATTAATGCTTAGCTAAACCCTTGAACAATTAGTTAAATTTTCATATACTTATATCTCATTACTTGGAATAAGTCTGTAAGCTCCATTCCTGCAGGATCTAACACTGTGTTCCCCAAAGGGCCTAGTACAGTTCCTTGAGTCAAATAAACACTCAACAAACATCTGTTGATTTGATCTAATGAACTGAATAGGAAAGTCATTTGACCACATCAATTTCCTCACCTGTAAAATAGGAATGATAATATTTACTATATGATAAAATACTATGTGACAGCACTTTGTAAAAAATAAAAGCACTCCAAGACAGCTCCAAGGAACGCTAGTGGTGTATGGCCTCCATGGGCCCACTGCTGAGGAATTATTCTCTGTTAGCTTGATGTACCCACCAGATCTTGAGCACCCCTCCACTGCCATCCTTGGCCAATGTTTGCTTTTCCTTGGCATCGCTTTGCAGAAGTTGAACAAGTCACCTATATCCCTGGTTCAGTCTCCTTGTCCATGAAACAGGGTCGTCTAGAAACCTTTCTAGCTCTAATGTTCCATGATTCTAAACAGGCTTGGATAAAAGCCTGCACACAGAACTCAAGGGAGACACTCATTTAATTAACTGGTAATAATTTACAACCGTTTCCCTTCACAAAAGGCATTAGAATTGATCACAGACAGGAAACTTCTGACTCCTCAATATTCATCTCAGCCTGGAATAAGCAAAGGGATCTAGCATATTAAAATGAGAAAAACCCTCCATTTGGGCAAAGGTAGAAGGTCCACCTACTCTATGAGCCTTGAGCTCTGTGAGAGTTCTGTGAGAGAGAAGGCAACAAAACCCAAATTCTTATCTAAGTGGCTCTTTTCTACAAGTTTTCTAAGTCTTACTCTAGGGATAAATAACAAAGGAACCCAAATACGTGGTAAAGCATTTCACAATTCTCTTCCAGCTAAAATTGCCAGGCTTAAAAATAAGAGTTCAGATTCCTACAGAAAAAAAAAAAAAATTCTTATAGGATTGTACCAATGACCTATAGGTTGACACATAGCCGTATTCTTTAATGATGAAAGTAACAGCTCCGTCCTGAGCTCCATCCCTCTGCCTAACCCCTGCTAAGTGCTGGACCTATGTTACCTCTCACTTTCACCCCGTGCAAGGGAAGTATCACCATCACTGTTGTACAGAGGCAAAAAACGGAGGCCCAGTGAGGCTGCAGAATTGGCCAAGGTTGCACAAGAAGTGAAGGTCCAGCCAAGATTTAGACACTGGGAAGATCCACACCAGTGCTGCCCTGGCCTCCCCCAAGGCTGCTGTGACTACATCTGCCTGCATGTCTGTCTGCTGCCTTCTGCTCAGCCCCAAACCAGCCTGCACTGGCTTCTGACACATGAGGTCATCACATCATCGTCTTCCTGGGAGCCTGGACAAGCCGGTGCCATCAGCACCTGAGGGTGTCCCAGTCTCACTTCTGCATTGCCAGGGCCATCAGGAGTGGCCCCAGCCTGATGGTGTCGCTCCATGGCTCCCCATGGGGGCATGAGGCAGGAGCTGCTAAGCACGGCAAATCTGTGCTGGGGCAATTCAGGTCCCATTAGTCAGCTCCCGGAGAGCTCGAGTCAGCCTCATGTGCGGAGACACACAACACGTCCCCTCAACGTGGTAAGGGCTTTAAAGGAAAAGAGGGTGAATGAGGCAAATACCACATCCCTGCTGATTTTCTACTTTCATCTCTATAACAATCAGACTAAGTTGTATGTGTTAAAATCACACTAAGAAGTATCACAGATTACAAACTATCAGGAAATGATGATGGCAAAAACTGAACAGAAATGTGAAGCTTATCAAATCTTACTGGTTCAAGATGAAAGAAAACACTATCATTATTTTAGTGATTGAATCCTTGCTTTAGTGATTAAATCCTCATCCTGCTAAATCTGGGCCCTCTATGTGGTCAGAGAAGGGGTGGGGAAAGAGCCCCAACTACGATCACAACTCTGGTGTCACCTGCACGCCACCTGGTCAGGTTATCTGGCTTCTGTACCTGGAGAATAAAGGGTGGACTAAGCCTTTAAGTCCACTGCATATCTAATAGTCTATGATTCCAAGTCAGAAACAGTTTCTGCACTCACCAGAGCATGTTTGAAGAATACCAAAGAACGTCTCTAAAATATATACTTAAGGCTTACAATAACTCTGCCCCACCCCAGCTAAATATAAGCACAAATTTGCTACAAATTTAAATTTAGAATTACCTCAACTCAAAGCCCATTACCCCTATGTTCTAGCACAAAAAGTATATCTTCTGGCAAAAGTAAAACTCCTCTACATCAAAATTAATTATTCAAAGTTTCTCTGCCCATAATGAAAAATCTGGATAAATAGTCAAGGCTGTGTACCTCTGAGGACTAAAATGTTTTCTCTGCCAAGGAGGAGAGGGCTACGGGTAGAAATGGTCTGCTGTACGTTATGGTGCTGTGTGTGTGTCTCAAACTTTATCTCAGATTGAGGGACTGAAAACATAAATTAAATAAAGGATGACATAGGCTCTTCAAAACACTTCACTACAATCCCTCTGCCTTGATCTCCCAGGTAACTGAATTCTGAGCTGAAAGGCCTACCTGACACCTCCTCTGTGAATGAGGACAGAGGCTCTGAAAGGATGTGCTCCTGATGGAACAAAAAGGGTGGGCCAAGTTCTTCCAAAGAAGTCAAATGCCCACCCTGGAAACCAGCAGAGGACTCTTGGAATAGCACCAGGTTGCCAGGCAAAACTCTGTCCTCCAGAACTAAGGTGGCACTTTCCTTCTCTCCAGTAAAGCACCTGTAAGAAGCTCATGCCGGAGCAGACCCTGAAGTGAGAGGTACTAAATGAAAGGGACAGGTGTGACCCTGGCTGGCGGTGAGGAATGCACTCCATGCTCACTCTCCTGCTCAGCTGCCTCCAGCCCCCTTCCTCTTTCACCCTCTATGTGGGTTGCCTAGGGAGCACTGTCAGCCCCACAGTGGGCCTCCGTCTCTAAGGGGGAGCCCTACAAGAAAGGAGAAATACCAGGCAATAGAGAGTCTAGTAAGTTTTGCCACAGATGCTAAGTTACTTTTCTAGAATAAATACGGGAATCTAAAATAGTTGCAATGAAATAATTATTCCCTTCTGCACTGAACCATCCTAATACATTTTAAACTAAAGATGTCAGGCTGGGGAGAAAAAAAGGATACACGTAAACACAGAATAATTCTACACTGATGCTCCCTATCATCCATTGTAATGGAGAAAGAAGGCAAAAGCTCTAGCAAAAGCAAAGCCAAGAATAAGTCAAAATTACCCCTTTTGCATACATAAGCATGTCTATATGTTTAACAGACTCGTCTACGTTAGTCATTGCTCTGCTCCATCTCTAGGTCACCTTTGGGAGTCTCTGTGAATCTGAGGGGACATTCTAAAGTACATCAAGTCCAATTGCCTACCTCAATAGCTATTGCATAACACTTTCATTCCTTTTGGTCTTCTGGAGGGAAGGAGAGATGAAAGCTCCACAAAAGAAGGGGCATTTTTGCCATGCCCAGAAATTCAGGTAACAGTGTTCCAGGTGGACTGTGGAAGGGGAAGCATCCAGAGAGAGGAGAGGTACATGCAAATGCACAGAGGACCTATCAGGGATTACATGTGGTTAAATGTAGGCTGTGTAATGAGACAGGTCAGAAACAGAGCTGCAGAGGAAAGCACAGGAAATCAACAATGGCCGCACAACATACAGGGAGGCTGGCCCTTATCCCAGGCAGTGGGAACCCACTGCAGAGCTTCAATCAGCACAGTTACTGGATCATATCTACTTGTCAGATCTCGACAGTGGGTGCTGGAGTTGTTAGGGGAGAGAAACTAGTGGTGGGGATACATGTCCGAAGGCTATTCCAGTTGTCTTAATGAAGGACAGTGGTGACCTGAGCTATGCTGGCAGCAGAGGGGACAGAGAGGAGGGCAGGTTAGGAAGACATGGGAGGGAGCAGCAGCTAGACTTGTAATTGATGTGCATGGGGTGGACGGTGGAAGAGAAGTCACAGAGTCTCCAGGGCTGATGAGGATTCCTGCTGCCAGTAACTGAGACAGGGACACCAAGGCAATGTGCAGATCTGGAGGAAAGGTCAAGTTCAGTGTGTGGCCACTACCCATGTCAACTGGGCTACCTGATACAGCTTCTCAAAATCAGGTGGAGAGAGAGGAACATCATCGAGACAGAAATTATAGCCCAGTGCAGTCTCAACTGAACAGGCAATCAGCAATGTCAAAAGCAGTACTCAGATCAGGAGTGATCTCTGGGCAAGCACAAAGCTTTGCCTGGGAAGTGGGACCCAAGTTGGGGCTCCAAGGCAACACCATTCTGAGGCAGGAGCACCTCATGAGAAGACGCAAACCGGATCAGAAGACAAACTAGGCCAGTGGGGTTGAAGGAGTATCCATAGAGAGGGGTATAAGAGAAGGTCAGAGGTGAAACCATAGACAGAGCTGCACCCAGAGAATTTCAACTGTAGGATGCAGGACAAGGGGAAGTCACTGGAGGTTTCTGATTGTGTTAAACGACGGTGAGTAACGTGAAAGGAGGCATTTTGTCTACTAGACCAATGAACAGAGAGACAGCTGTAGTCTAGAAATATGAAAGGTCTCATACAGGTAGAATTAGCGGAAACTAAAAATCACATGAAGAGAGCAAACAAAAGCAGTACAAAGGTCAAAGGAGTATTGAGTCTTGGGCCTGGGTGACCTAGATCAGGGGTCAGCAAACTGTGGCCCAATTTCAGCCCACTCCTTATTTTTGTAAGTCTTATTGAAACACAGTCATATCCCTTTTCATTGACATTTTATCTATGGCTGCTTTTGTTCTACAAAAGCAGAGATGTGTCACTGTAACAGAGACCTCATAGCCTGCAAAGCCAAAAATATTCACTCTCTGGCCCTTTACAGAAAAAACCTGCCAATCTCTGTTGCCATTTATCAGCCAGGGAACTCAGGGGGGAAGAACATGCTTTAGGAGGAAGGAAATGAGTTTAAATTTGGACACAAAGATACCCAAATAGAAACATCTGGCAAGAAGTTGGAAATGACAAACTGTGGAGTAAAGATAGGGCTGGGGTTATTATTTGGGACTCTTTCTCAAAAGGTGATCACAAAGAGCTGTGAAACTTTTCAAGAAGGAGCACAGGAAAGGGAGAAAAGAAAAAGCAAATTCACTTAGGAGGTGGAAGAAAGAAGAACCAGGAAAGATGCAATCCAAGAGGTGGAGGAGCCACCCAAGTGCAGCGTCCTGGAACGTGTGAGGAAGCAGCTGCTTCTTTCATGGAAGAAGTCCACATGCCACCTCCCAGGTCCCAAGCCTAGAGACCCCTTTAAAGTCCTCATCTTCCTCCACCTCTGCAGCATTTGGAGACCCCCCACCCCATCTTTAGCAGTTCTGTTGGAAAGATCCTCCTTATACTAAGCTAAAGCCCACCTATATCCCTGTAACTTCCACCTGCAAGTTTAGTTCTACCTCTAGATTTCACCCTGCCAAGAACACGTTGTTTCACTGAGTTTGAAGGTAAAGCTAGAGGGGCCGGCCCGGTGGCGCACTGCTACAGTGCACCGCTTGGGAGTGCAGCGGTGCTCCCGCCGAGGGTTCGGATCCCACATACAGACCGGCGGCTCACTGGCTGAGCAAGATGAGGGCGCAACACCGAGGGTTGCGATCCCATTGCCGGTCCCGGTCCAGTACGGGCGCGACACTGAGGGTTGCAATCCGTTGCCAGTCACGAAAAAAAAAAAAAAAAAAAA